>NC_079170.1:41589073-41669073 GCF_947568905.1 Ostrea edulis
TTTTAGCAATCACATTGCGTGTGCATGTAATGGAGAAATCTCCAAGCCGAGAGAATGATACTTCATTGACTAAATATCTATCAATTATATTATACGAGTATGTCCGACTAATATATAATCAAAATAAAAGTACTCCCTACACGTCTGTAATAAAATCAACTCAAGGAAATATATCAATTCAATAAGTTTTGCTAATAAAATTCCAACAGCTGATAATTGAAATATATTCAATCCTATATTTCCGCTCTATGAGATCAATATTTGAATTGTTTTACCAATATATTTTTCATGTCATGCCGTAATCATGTGTTGTTCATTGTATTTATCTAACAGCAGTACAGGGATACAAATGACCAATAAACGTGGGTGTCTTTGATTCTACCTTTCTCTTGCATCTTCTCCAACAGCTGGACTTCCTGACGCCTGACCAAGTCACTTGTAATAGAATGGAGATCTCGCAGCAAAAGACTTACACTGTGCACTAAAGACTCTTTTACATTGTAACAATGGCTTACTAGACATTTTAAAAGGCCAATGATTTCAACCAAGAGTGGAAAACTGAATTGATCTATTGAATGTAAAACTTATATGTGCAATTTTGATTACAAACAATTTTACAGCAATATCGTAAGAAAAGAATTTTACTGAGTACGGCAAAGACTCTACCTCTTGATTTGTAGATTTCATTGATAGTTTCAGCAAATGCATTTGGTACTGAGCACACGTATAGACGATATATTTCTAGTGTGTCATTATTTGTACAAATGTTTCTAAATATCCATCAGCAGAGTATCGCCTTCGAGGAATAATATATCAGATCAATTCTTGTAGCATAATTATATTATGTTTCTTCCGGGGTTTTTTTTTCAGAAGTTTCAATTGACGGATATGCTTTCAATTTTCCAGAGTATTAAAACAGCACGATAGATTTTAGAACAAATCTTTTTCTGTGGCCTTCCATTCAACATTTAGATGTACCGACGACGATTTACATATAAACACTAAGCATTTTCATTCATATGTCGATTCGATACATGTATATCCCAGTGAACTCAAAATTAATTACACCAGAGTTTTCCAAATTTGCTTCATACTTAGATATTTTATTGAACATGGATGTTAACAACAAATTAGCAACTCAACTTTACCACAAACGGGATGATGTCAGCTTCTCCATCGTCAGTGTATCATATCTATGTTACAATGCAAGTTGAAGATAACGAACAGTGATCAATCTCATAACTCCTATAAGCAATACAAAATAGATAGTTGGGCAAACACGGACCCCTGGACACACCAGAGGTGGGATCAGGTGCCTAGGAGGAGTAAGCATCCCCTGTTGACCGGTCACACCCGCCGTGAGCCCTATATCCTGATCAGGTAAACGGAGTTATCCGCAGTCAAAATCAATGTGCCAAGAACGGCTTAACAATCAGTATGAAACACGTCAGACAGCATTTGAACCAATGCGAGGTTGTACGGACGAAGTAGATCGTTATAACAAACATAGAATTTGCGAAATGCTGACTTTAATCGAGACTGTTGAAATCCCTGTACCATCAACTTGTTTGTCAGTAGCTTACCTCGATTTAAAAACTGACTATACCCAGAACAAGCTCTTGCATATCGAATCAGTTGAGATATATAAACACCATATGCAGGTGATAATGGAATATTGCTACACGAATATGGGAAGTTGACGATGGAGAAGCTGAAATCATCCCGTTTGTCATACAGTTGAGTTGTCAGTTTGCCGTTAATGTCTACTTTCAATAAAATATCTAAGTATGAAGCAGAAGTGGACGACTCTGTGGTGTCCTTTATTTCGAACTCACAGGGATATATCAAATCGACATATGAATGAAAGCTATCATTGTTAATAGACAAAACGTCATCGATTCGAATATTCGATTATGATTACAGGTGCAAATGGTTTTGTGTCTCATCTGATTCTTTACGAAAGAGCATCTGCTTAGGATCATTTTGGGTTTTTTTTAATTGAGGCAGGCTACTGACAAACAAGTTGTTGTTACACGGCTTCAACAGTCTCGTTTAAAGTCAGAATTCCACAAATTGTATGATCGTTATAATAACCTGCAAATTACTCCTATTAACTGATAGAGTTACAGGACTCACGCCTGGTGTGACCGCTTAACAGGGGATGCTTACTCCTCCTAGGCACCTGATCCTATATCTATTATGTCCAGATGTTAGTGTTTGCCCAACTATCTATTTTGTATTGCTTCTGGGAGTTTTGAGATTGATCACTGTTCATCGTCTCCAACTTATCATTGAAGATTGAGGTGAAAATGAAATAATTAGTGCGCTCATTAATAGATTTCATGTGCTCTAAATCCAAATGAAGATAATAATGTTCAATTAATGTGCGTATTAGTGTGATACATTTTTCACGTGGAATACTTACTCCTTCTATGCACCTAATCCCACCTCCCGTCTTTCCAGGGACCCATATATGTACTACAATCGTTTTTGTACCCTTCAAGTGATTTATTAGATTGATTAATGTTCGCCATCTTAACTTGTTCATCTAAACCATATTAGCAAGTAAATCCTAGTCAGAAAGGGCAAAATATTTGTATTTCATACATAAGATTTGGGCCTGAGAAGATTTAACCAAGTATGATTAAAGGTGGAGAAATGTATTTTTGCTCGAAGCAAATTTATTATTGATCGAACAAAGGCCAAACAATGGTTTCCTTTCTGAACGGTCATTCGTAAAGATAACAATTAGCTTATTGTGCATATCAAGTAATCTTACTCCTGATATTATCATTGTACTTTGAATGATATATTATCTTCTTCATAAATATTAACATATCATTATCAATCAGCATATAATTATATTGTAATATTTCATGTACATCATCATGTGGACCTTAAAGGAGAAGATTCATATATTTAAGATGCCCAAGTAATTCCAATGATTGCAGTTACGTAAAAGTTCGCAATTCATTGACTGAATATCCAAATATAGTTGTTCAATACCCCTCAATCAAAAATTCTTATCGTTACAGAAAGATTATTATGGACTTCGAACCTCAGTTGAAGAAATGAGGTGGCATGTTCGCAGTCTTATGTTTATTTCAAATTAATTTATTTTAAAACATGTAAAGTGTGTAATGATATTCTCCAAAGTGCAAAAGAAAATAATCTATACAAGGTCCTTCCTTGCTGTGGCATGTACATGCGGTGTAACAGGAACCGACAATGGAACATTAATACTTAAATTAGATATGTACGTCATTGATATCGATGTTTAAGTGTTGTACTAAGTGTGACAGCTTCAAGTTTATACTCGATTTGAGGACATAGATCATGATTTAGTTTATCATACGCCAAAATGTGGAACACATCAGTATATTTAGTTTTGGCCATTACGACCTGTGTACGTTGTAACTGGTGTAAGTAAGTATACCTTTTATAATCTCAAAGTGTTGATATACAGCAAATTTCATGTGTAGACAGCGGACAAGTGTTCACGTGAGGGTGGAAGCCATTTTTTATTCAAAAAATGTTTGAGATCAAACAGACATTATTTTGGAGTTGAACAAGAAAAAGATCTCGTGCACGTGGAATGCAAAAATTATGAAAATATATTCTATTTCACCAAAACATCAATATGAATAAAGAAAATAAGATGTTACCTCATTGAAAGTTGACGATAACGAACAGTGATCAATTTCGTAACTCCTATAAGCAATACAAAATAGAGAGTTGGGCATACACGGACCCCTGGATATACCATAGGGGAAATCAGGTGATTAGGAAGACTAAGCATCCCCTGTCGACCGGTCACATCTGTGGTGAGCCCTATAACTTGATCAGGTAAATGGAGTTATCAATACTTTGTGATATACCGTCGGGCCCTTTCAACTTCTTGCACTTATTGTCGTACATTTGCACACATATATTTGTGCATAGTCTACTTTGAATGAAGTCAAAATTTATAATACAAATATTACTTTTAAAGTTTATTCTAATTGCAAGCCAAATACTTTCTATGGGATTTAGACAGGTGGTTGCACGGGCCACAGCAATGTTGGAATATTGTTGTCAATTTTGTAATTTACTGAAGACGATATCGATGAGCATGTGAATTGTCATCTATAAACAGGCAGTCATTGTCATGAAAGGGGTCTTTTACAACAGTCCATCAGTTATTTTTCCAAAATATGTCTGGGTTTTTTTTCAAAATTAATGTTTGTATTCACTATACAAAGAGTATCGATGTCATAACATGTGATACATCTCCAAAAAGAGTATCGATGTCATAACATATGACACATCCCAAAATCAAAATCAAATTTTTTGTCTTTACAAAATCCGAGGGAAATTAAGTCTGGTAGCCAGGATTCGTCACGATTTCCAATTTATATACTATATCAAATCCTAAGATAAAACGGTATATGGTTTTGCAACTTTACACAGAGAAAAACAAGGAAAACTTTGACTATTCAATCGAAAATCCGTACTTGTCGTGTCAAGGGGCGTAGAGACAAATTACACCCGAGAGTGAATAAAAATTAGAAAAAGGTGATTTTCAACGATGCAACACAGGTTGTTATTGATGAAAAGTATATACATATAGAGAAGACCGAAAGAAGTCCGGCGACTGCAGTGTATTGGGGGTACATAGAAACAGAAAATACTTGTTCTTGTTATAGGGGAGTGTCACTCATGAAGGGATGCAGTTGGACAGTTGGAGGTTACGCAAATTGCAATTCATAGATGAACATCAATATCTTAAATTTATGGCTAATTATTCCTTCAGGACGACAATGCATCTGTTTATTTCTATATTGCCATTAGATAATGGAAAACCGAAAATATCATTCAATGCACGGTATTTTGCGGGTTGCATGGTCGTGATTCAATCTATCACTGCTCCGGGGGTCTTGCGTTAAATCCTCATTGTGTGTCATGGCAGCGTCAGACATAGGTAGTGATTTTTCCTTCGTCAAACACTCGGTAATCATGGGTCTTTTGGACACCACTTCACAAGGCTGCGTCAAACTTAAAACATTAACATAGGTACTGATTGTTCCTTATTCAAACGTGAGAATCATAGATTTTTCCGGTATGACCTTAAAAACTGAAGTGAATAATCAATATAATTTTCTATGTATTGTCTAGGGAAAATCAAAATCATACATGCTGTTCGAACTACTTTCGGAATTTCACAACTAATCAATGCCAAGGTAAGTGAAAATTCAACACTGTGTGTAGAACTTCCAGCAATCTGAACATTTTGGTCAAGTAATATCAATGTTAAAAGGTTTGGTTGCGTTGGTCACAAGTTCAACCCCGGCCTAGAACGAAAGTGGATACCCTGAATTTATGTGTTTTAAGTTTTATATTTCTTCACGTAGGATAATTTTATTCTTTGTACGTTCTATAAATATATTTAATTCAGTACATGTCATACATGGTCATCTTAATCATCCGTCAATAACAACACTTAAGTCTATGTAGTTTGTGACAGCGTAGCGAGAATTCCATTTTCATCAAAATCGAGTTTTAGAACTTTAGATCTACTTCGTTAGATGGTCAAGCGATCTTGAACTGATTCGCGTAAATCATTTTATACGTACTACTGTCAATGTTCAAATATAGAACACCTCAATTTCTCATTAGAAAATCTAGACTGTTTAATTATTATCTTATGGAAACAGTAAATCAAGAGAAAAACACATGAGAGTTTTATTAATCAAACCAATTTTTTTTCAAAAGATAAAAAGCAGTCCCAGACTATTTCTGTGAATGTTTACTTTTAATTTCCTTCATATATAATGTTACAAATTTACCTTGTACTGACCAGTAATTCCATTAAGCTGTACATAATACTCCCTAAACAACTAATTAGTGTCAATGCGTGTGAAACGTCAACCTTTAAATGACTGTGTATATGTATCCACTGTCTTGGCTTTCACATCATTCTATTTTTCTATTTATTTTACTGCATTTTGTTTTTGATGATGTTCACTTTTATTTACCCAGTATGTCCAGACGGATATATTGATGTGAACTGTTCCAAAACGTGTTACCCTGGATTGTACGGAGAAGAATGTCTTCATGCTTGTCCATCGGAATGTAATAAAACGTGTCATCACGTCACGGGAGACTGTTCAGGCGCTTCTACACTGACTGATACAGGTTTACTGACGATAATTCCAAATTCAAACACTCACAAGGTCACTATCACTGTCGTGAGGATGCATAAAAAAAAATTCTTGGTTGGTTTTTTTTTTAGGGGGGGGGGGTATTATTTGGGTTTTTGTGCTGTGGACAAACTGTGTTGTAAATAATTACCTACATGTAAATCAAAACAATTTCCATTTGCCCCAATTCGCAAGAAAGTACACTTGCGAGTGTTGTTCTGTGAGGGACGTAGTAAAGCATGGCATCTTTTTTCGCTCAAAATACATTATCAATATGTTGAGTGTATAATAAGGAATCACAGAAACTCATAAAGAACTGCAACTCGTCAACCTTTTAGATTTGTATTTTTATTTGAAATAAGCGCAGAAAACGTTTATAAAACATTTATTGACATGAAGTTCATTTCAGGATCTAGCAGTGGATACCTTAAAACATCAACATTGGTACCTGTTGGAAGTTCATCAGGATTGTTAGATGATAATATATCACCGCAACAGCAGCGGAGGACAAATTCGGACAATGGTGCATCCAAAGAGCTTAACCTGCGAGGTTATTGATTGTCATTTTATGTTAGAGTGATCGTTTGATTCACCTTTCAATAATAGAAAAATGTTTATCTTCATTGTTTCACCGGGTACATGCATAATCGGCTATTCCGTTGTTATCGGACATTCGGCTCAGTGATGTTGTATGTCTGGGAAACATAGAGTAAGTTAATACGTGGATTTTATTGATAAAGACACATTCTATACAGCAGCAATTGTAATACTAAATAGGTATATTATCATCCTCTCAACAGTTAAAAGCGCACTTAAAGCAGTTCGCGCTATACAATTGATTCATGCCTACTTTCCTATTGTTGCCTTGATCATTTAGAAATGTCACAACGTCCAAGATATCTGGGTTGCTTTGATATTGGGCTATGATATTGCATGTTTGCAAGATTACTAATCTTTAAGAATTGTAATTCTTGTAGTCATTTAATTTCTGTGGAAGCGAGAGTATTATTTATATTCGGATTTTATCATCCCTCTCGTTTCTGTCCAAGCCTTCATAAAGTATGTGGAAAATCAGCCATGCTTCGGTTTAAATTCATTTCAGCTTGCTAATGATATGAATAGTTCGAAAACTTACATAAATCAATCCATAAATAATTTTTCCGCAAGGGATTACAATTGAAATCATTCAATCGTCGTCATTTCAAACAATACATCCTTTCGCTGTCAAATTCACCTCCATGATAGACAATGACTTTAGCGCATGTGTCACATCATTTTGTAAAACATTTCGAGTACCCAAAGTGGTTATATGTCTTACTTATAGTAAATCGCATATAAATCTAACTTTTTTTAGTTTAATATCACACGCATTGTATTTCATTTCTGTGAATGGACTTGTTCTTCCGAATATGAAAATAATGAATTACTGAAAACAAAATAAATAAATAGAATCAACTGAACTTTTTAGTGGAAATGTCAAATGATCAATGTCGGATCAAATTTAGTTTTAAATATATATGGGGAGGGGTTTGAAAATCCTGCAAGTTTAAGCAATCCGACATAGATTTTCATGTACACTGATTATTATTTTCAACATCATCAAATTTCGTTTTTAAGGGATGAGGGGTGTAGATGAAAACTATGTGAATTTAATTTTTGTCAAACATTGAACCTTTATCAATAAACATTGTTAATTCGTTTGTCATTTTTTTTTTATTCTTTTTTAAAGGATGTCCTAATCGGTATCTATAAAATTGCATGCAGACGATAAAAAAGTACAAAATACGTAGCATGGTATCAACAACAGTCAACAATTCCTCTGGTCCCTCCCTCACCCCTTGAAAATCTTCTAGATCTGCTCCCGATATATTTTTCAAAACAAACAGCACAGCAAACACAATATGTGTATTTATTTCAGACTTTATCGAACTTGCGATTACATTTTCTTTTGTTTTTCATTCCACCTAACACTATGAACTATTTATGTAACAACTTCCTTTTTTCTATATTGTTTTCGGTATTTTCATTATAATCATATTCAGAAGTATAAGTCCATTCACAAAAATAAAATGCGTGCGATGAGAAAATAAAACTGAAAAAATTAGATTTTTGAGTGATTTACTAAAAGTATGGCATTTCAGCCACCTTGGGCTTCTAGCTGTTTTACAAAAAAGGTGACATATGCGCTAAAGTCATTGTTTATCATAGAGGCGAATTTGACAGCGAAAGGATGTATTATTGAAAATGACAACGATTATCGTTGCTTTAGTGTGAAATTGAATGGTTTCAATGGTTGCGAAAAAAATACTTTTTGGACTGATTTATGCAAATCTTCGAACGATTCACATCAAATGTAAGCTGAAATAAATTCAAACCGAAGTACGACTGATTTCCCACATACTTTATGAAAGTTTGGACAGAAACTATGGGGATAGGAAAGACCGAATATAAATAACCTCCTCGTTTCCATAGAAATTAGTAGTCACTGAATTCGTATTGTGTATTTTTCTTTCAGATACCATGGGTGATTTCACGTGCTACTAATGTTGTTTACACATACTTCATAGAAATTGATTTAATGTTGAATTAACGGTGATATTCAATATCACAGAATAATAAGTTGGACTTTTAGGGAAGATGCTCAATATTTAAATTTACATTTCTATTTATGCCCGGATTGTATCAAACTACATTTGTATATATGATAGTACATGTATGTATTATCATGTGTATACGGTACCAATCCACACGGCATGCACCAAAAATGTAACATGAAGCCTGTATGTATGCTGGGAATTAAATGAATCTAACTTTACCCAAAGTACAAGTCATATCGCCTTATAAAAAGAACTCACTTTCAATAGTACTGTTTCCGTGTTGTACCCAAGTTCGGTAGTGATTCATAAATTAGATTCAACACCTTGTTTGAAATGGAAAGACCTGTAAAAAATTAAAAATTATAGCATAAGTATAATATGGTTTACGAATAGTTGACATCAAAAAATATGTTTTTAAACTTTACAAGTCTTTTCATTTCAAACTACAAACGTCAGCACGATTAATCAGTAGAGCAGCCACGTGACATATACATGTAGGCATAAATGGTAGTAAAAGTGGATCTCTCTCTCTCTATCATTATATACAATTACAGTTTTTCTATGATATGCTTTTGTTTGAAAGTAGTGTCCCTTCATTCCTGGCGGTAGTGTGTTGTTTATGAGTAGAAGTCAGAATAGGTAAGTTTTTACTGTGCTTTTTGACAATATATCTGTAATAAGGTCTGCAACGAAATAAAACAGTTAACCAGGTTTCTTCCAGATCGGCTGCAGCAAAGGAATGACATACTGCAAAATCGGAGATAATGCTATTTTAGCATTCACATTATATGTACATGTAATAAAGGGATCTCCTAGCCGAGAGAATAACACTTCATTGACTAAATGTATGTCTATTATATTATACGAGTTTGTCAAACTAATACATTATTAAATTTCCTTAATGTCTGTAATGCAATCAATACAAGTAAATATATAAATCCGATTTGTTTTAACAATAACAGATGATTATTGAATATAAGGTGAAGATAACGAACAGTGATCAATCTCATAACTCCTACAAGCAATACAAAATAGATAGTTGGGACAACACGGACCCCTGGACACACCAGAGGTGGGATCAGGTGCCTAGGAGGAGTAAGCATCCTCTGTTGACCGGTCACACCCGCCGTGAGCCCCATATCCTGATCAGGTAAACGGAGTTATCAGCAGTCAATATATATTTATTCCTTTATTTCCGCGTTATGAAGTTAATATTATTCTATTTTACTTCCCACCTTCTACATGTCATGACTTGTATTCATCTATCTTACAGCTATCCAGATGACCAATGGACGTGGATATCTTTTATTGCACTGCTGCCTTGCATCGTCGTGAACAGCTACACTTCCTGGCGTCCTGTACAGACTTTTGGTGAAAAATTAACTTTAAGCTACAGTTTAAAATGCAGATCTCGGAGCACTGGATTTGCGTTGTGCCCTCAAGACTTTTCTCAGATTGTGAAAATCGCTAACTAGACATTTCAAGCAACCTATGATTTTCAGCAAGTGTGGAAAAATAAATTGAATTATTGAATGTGCAATCATGATTACAAATATGAAAAATTCTACAGAATGATAATTTTATTCAGTACGGCAACGAATATAAGCCTTGATTCGTAGAACAGAATCCAACTGATTGTGAACGCGTATAGACAATATATTTGTATTTAATAGTTATTTGTACTCATATATTTAAAACATCCATCAACAGAAAAATATATTGAGGAATAATATACCGCATCAATTCGTGTAGCAAAATCATCAGACACAAACAGGTTTTCACAGTGATGAAACTGCACGATATTTTGTTACAAAGTGTTGTCCTCCTGAATCCGTCTTTACAGTCTGATAGAAACATATATTTGTCATAAATCCGATGAAATCAAGGTTTACTCTTGACAAACTGAAGGCGTGTTTCTTGATATTCATTTTGTAGACATGTCAACAATCTTGCTTATGAAATACAAACCAAATTGAAACAAAACGAAAACAAACCTAAAAATAAAAAAGTAACTCTTTCGAAACAAAGATTTAGATAGGATCAGCTCAGAGTAACAAAACAAAAAACCCTATACGGGACAACAATTTTCCGGGGAAAGTCGCATTGTTATATCAAGTGTTTGTCGTACATACATGTAAATATACTTTCTCAAATTTTATTTCCAACCTATAATTCATTGTCTGCAATACTGTAATTAACCTCCAAAGATTCCCGAAACAGCATTGTCCCCTATCTAAGCACCGATTTTGACATGACGTTTGGCTTTTGTTGGCAGTTGGAATGTTTTTGACTGAAAACAAAAGAAACTATATCAGTGTTCTCTGCTTCTTTCGCACGGAGGACTTCCATTTTATATAGATTTGTTCCTAAGAAAATTCTTCAAATGTCGACATAAATTACGTGACAATTCGTTATTGATGAAGGTGTTGCTCGTTTCAAGTTTCCCTTGTGTTGACTTTCGACGTCATTTTTCCGTATAATTGATCATGTAAAAGTCACGTGATTCGCCACCATGTTAATGCCCAACTTAAAATATCAAAACAAACTTGCAATCCCCATCAAAGATTTGATCGATTTTCAAATTTTAAAAAAAAATACAAATAAATCAGGGGTTGATCAAACTGTTCAGATTTTAACATTCCCTACGTCAAACCTAAGATATGAAATTCGTTGTGACTCTTCCTAGGCGAAACACTGGGCATATACATGTAGAAGTGAGAATCGTGGATCTTTCGAATGAGACCTTAAAAACCAAGGTTCCGTGCTGAGGCAAGCATTAGCGTGATAAAGAGATTTCACTGCTAAGGGCGTGTGTACCAATCGTATGTCTGAAATCGTGGCACTCTACCTTCAGTAGTCTCAGTCTGATTAAAACTTATCGAAATGGCCTTATAACAAAACAAACCAAGCCTATTATCATTAATAAACAAATATAATGCTATATTGAAGCTATTGTGGATATCACAGCGGGTTTAGACTTATAAATAGATGATTTTTCGAGATTGATCGATTAATTGTTTAACGTTCCTTACGTGAACTTTTCACTTATATGGAGACGTCGCCATTGCCGGTGAAGGACTGCAAAATTCATGCCTATTCCCGGTGCTTACGGTCTTTGAGCAGGGAGGGATCTTTATCGTGTCACGTCTGCTTGACACGAGGTTTCAGTTTTATCGGTCTCATCCGAAGGACCGCCCCATTTAGTGACCTCCTACGATAAACAAGGGTACTGAGGACCTACTCTAACCCAGACTCCCACGTGATGATTCTTACAGATATGATTTATGCATGAGGTATTATAGAAATATGCTAACAAATATTGTTGAACTTTATTAGTAAGAAGATTTATTTTGAAAACATACATTCATCAAAGATGATAACTAAATATATTCATAGATAGAAAAAAATCCCTACAATATCTGGCAAAATTGGTTACTTTCTGTATCTAAATTCATTTAGATTTTTTTTTTTTTGCAGTATCACAAATGTTTAGAATTCTCTGGAAAGCACACAGATATTGTACGGCTTAGGGTAGTAAGTGGTACTAAATATTCCTTCTAAGTCGTATTCCTCTTGTTGCGGTTTTCTAATTTGACATTTTTGAAGAACAGAGGCAAGTAACAGAAAGAGTTCGTTACGAGCTAAAACAGCGCCAGGACACCTTCGTCGTCCAGCACTGAAGGACAACACACTCTCAATTTTGCTTTTATTCAACTTTCCCTCCGAGTTCAGAAATCGTCCTGGGTTGAATTCAAACGTATCCTCCCACTGTTCGTCATGACCAACGGAGTAATAATTAAATATAACAACAGTACCTTTCTTAATCATGTAGCCGTTTACAAAGACGTCCTCTGTTGCACAGTGAGGAAGACCTAATGGAGAGACTCCTGCAAGACGCATCGATTCCAAAATCGTTGCCTCCGTCCATGGCATCTGCTCACGGTCGCTCGCTGTAACTCTTCGATTTCCTATTTTCTCTTCTATTTCTTCCTGAATCTTTCTCTGAACATCTGGGTATTCCGCCACATAAAGGAGTAGCCAAAGGAAGGCTTTCGCTGACGGATCAAATCCTGCGCCCGAGTAATCACCAATGACGCCTAACACATCATTTTTCGTTAATCCAATCTCATTTGGCTCATCACCTAATTTGTACCTTATTATCTTTGACATTAACAAATCTACGGCATGACGCATGTCTTTCGGATCAAATGTTTCCAATAGTTTTTTAATTTTCTTTGTACGATATTTTCTTGCTTCACTGATAAGTTTGTAAAACTTTTGGAGTTTTCCCCGAAAAAGAAATCTCATCCACGGTAGAAGATCTGTGGGGTTTCCCGTCTTCGTGATTTCTTCCAAACTGCTGAAATTTTTTATATATTGTAGGAAATCCTCATCATTTCTCACATTTTCACCTTTACCATAGCAAAATTGGTATATAAAGCTTCCTGTTGCCTCCATTACGGTTTTATAAGGATTAAACGGCTTCTCATTTTGTCTGGTAAACTCATTAACAATTACATCGACCTCATCCTGAAGGATCTCTTCCATCTTCTTGCTATGTTTTGTTGCATATTCTCGGACAACACTACTTCCAATTTTTCTATGCAGAAGATATCTTTGGTTAAAATAACTGAATGTTAGCGTTTTCATGTTGGCAATGAATTTAAAAGAATTGAAAGGAGGTCTTGCAGCAAAACTATCAGACTGTTCACTCAAGACTTTTCTTACGGTATCATGACCATTAATTATCACTGTAGGCCAAACTCCAAGTTGAATTTTATATACATCGCCATATTTGGCTCTGTAATATTCAAACTTTTTTAAAGGATTTTTTCCAAGAAGAGACATGTGGCCGATTATTGGGAATCCCCATGGTCCGGGAATTGACTGTGACCTGGATAACAGCGCTTTTGTGACCACTATGACAATTGCGGTTATTGTTAGGAACAACCATGTGTCCATATCTCCTGTTAATGATGACAGCATATCTAATACATCCATAACGTATCTGAAAAATAAAGGTCACACTATTTTCTTTCATTACCCTATTCTTGCAGAGGCGTAACTATCGGTATACATGCATTTCCAATTCCTTTTGAATTTGATTACCAGAGCTTGGAAAATCGTACCTGTAAAGCTTCAAATAGTGTCTAGGAAATTGATTGTATTTTTTGTAGATTGAATTACGTCGGGGAAACTAAAGCGTCGCTAAATAAAAAGAATATCGAAACATAGATTTCAGATTACCTGTACTGATGATGTAGACTTAGTATTTCTTGACATAAGGTAAAGATGAATCATAGAAATGCCATGAATATCTGGTAATTTGTACGATCCACGTCAAAAGCTAAAACCTTTACCCTCTTCCTTTGAAAAACTAATGTGAGTTATTTCAAGAAATCAAATCCAGTCCATATTTGTATTTGTCAACACCAAGATACAGATTTTATTTTATCATTATGGATGCTGGCAATCACAGGCTCTTTAAACCACTGAGGGATGAATGAAAGTTTTCCGTTTCACGCCGTCTATTATTTTTTTAAGTTCAAAAGACCAAGTATTTTTTACAAATATATATTCATGGGTCGTGATTGTAAGTGGTAGGGCGTTCACTCCGTCACCAAGGGGTCGTGAGTTCGAGCCCCGACAAAACGTCAAACTAAAGATGTAAACATAGGTAGTAATTGCTCCATCGGAAAATGTTCGGCATTTAAAAGTGAAAATCACGAGTCTTTCGGTTATAACGTTAATCATGAAGGTCCCGTGTCACGGCAGGTGTTGGCACGTTAAAGAACTCCCACTGCTGCAGTCCTAAGCAAAGGTCTAAAGAACTGCGAATGATAGAAATGTTTCGTCGCCACCTTCTGGTCAATATTTAAACGTTATCATTTTAAAATGATTTTTATGTAAATACACATATTGATATGAATTTTCATAAAAGTTAATTTGACAAAACGAGGAGAGATTACTATAATTTGGGTAGATAATCAATGTAAAACGGGAAATATTTTTAAAACATCCCCCCATGAAATACAAACTCCCTTTTACATGTTTTAGCAAATTCATACCCAAACTTTTGTTGTTTCTCGGGGGTAACATATATTTACAGACAAAAACACGGTGAAAATGTTCTCTCTTTGATCAATTGCAAATGAGGTTAAACTATGAAAAATGAAGATTAATCAATTTTGCCTCAATAATTCAAAGTAATTTAACATATTAAATGGTTATTTATTCATATCAATAAGCATTTCATAGTAGATTACGTTTTAAAGCCTGATTTCAAGGAACAGATAAGACGTATCACAGTTAATAATCAATTACTAATGAATTCTACTTTGTATAAAAAATATCATTAACAAAATTGCAAAGCTTTTTAAAACATAGGCGGGAATCCAGAGTAATCGTGTGTAGTTTTTTGTGGTACTTCTCCTACAGCTGGTAACATTTCAACGAGACGTAATGCTACGTTCCCACTATCACAATTCCCGGCACGATTGAAATCGAGGTTTTCATAGTGGAATAAACGTGGTGACCCTATTATATCGTATCTAATCTTGGCGTCAGTCGTGACAATCGTATTGATCGTAGAAAATTTCTTGACTGTCAAAAATATTTCTACGATCAACACGATTAATTTTCAGTCGTTATGACAGCATCAAATCGTAACAAAGCGCAACATATCGCATCTAAACGTGCTCCCAATTCGTGATGATCCCAGTCAATCTTTTACAAGATAAACACTATGCTATGTTGCGATTGGTTGCAATGTCCCACGATCTGTCACGGTAGTTATGATAGCTTGAAAATACGAATGTATATTTAATTGCCGTTATAAAATTTAGAAATTCATTTCAAAATTAAGGATTATCTCCCTCATGCATAGCTCTTATCCTCAGACTAATTTGACTCCACTTTTTTGGCACATTGTTTTTCCCTATAATAGCTCTAAAACTTTATTGTTATTTCGGATTTCAAACATTTCGGTTGAGCATCACTGAAGAGACATTATTTGCCGAAATGCGCATCTGGTGCATCTAAATGGGTATCGTAAAAGTTTTACATATTAAGCATACAGTAATCCTGCAAATGCCACGTTGTCATTAACCTCAATGTCCGACCTTCTCAGTGGGTTGTATTGTTAACGTTCACTTTCTAGATGTGTAAAAAAAAACTTAAGTCAATGGTCAGTCGGGCTGTATATATACTTGTCGGGGTCCAATCGTAACTCAAAACATGATCAGGTTCGATATCATATCATATCGCAACATAGCGCATCGGTTCGTGATTAATGTATCGTAACGTATGCGAACGTATATGTTTTTACACCATCGTCCCAAATCGGTGATGATTGTATGAGATCGAGGTCCAGTCGTGAACTTCATAGGGACAATCTTATCAGAACGTATATGATCAAATTTGAACGGGTGTTCAATAGCGTAACACATCGTGTCACCTGATTTTTTAACTCACACCATCTACCTCGTATTGATTAAAACCTGAAATTCCAGAAAACTTCCGCCATCAGCTATGAATGGTTCGCACGACAGTGGGAACCAAGCATGAAACAAATAGCCAAGCACACAGTGGCTAAGCCCGTTTTGGGCCCGAACTCTGTGATAATATAGATATAGAGTATATATGTATGGTATCAGTGTTCGGGCCCAAAACGGGCTTGGTCCCTCTGGTCAAGCAACCAACCAATAATGCGTACCACTTATCTCTCTGTGTGTCTGGTATACCAGAAATAATAAACGAATAACATAGTTTATATGAAGAATGTCGCACTGTTTCCATCTGACAAACTTTACAACAGCATTCCCTTCAATTGCAAGGTTCGTTAGTTCCACTGTATTGTAAAAGAACATAATTTCAACTCCTCATTTGGTATAACATCTTATACTCAAAGATTCAAGAGATGGATTTCCTTTAAAGTCACGTTTCAGTTTCTAGCACATTTAATATAAAAGTTCATAGATCACATGAATTTGAGTTACAGAACCCATATTCAATTCCATAACTTTCAAAGGAAAATATTAAAGTTTTGTGCGAATATGACCTCATGTGAAGCACTGGGCATCGTGTATATTTTGTCCGTGTTTATCTTTCTAAATTCCATTTACCAATTCCCCCAAGGAGCAAGCAAATACGGAAAATTGCAAATAAAGTTAAGGTTGGTATAATTGACTTGTGATTATATTGATTTAAAGTTTGCAATGAGTAGTAGTCATAAAGCATGGAGTCAATCATTCCTGTACTGGTGGTTAAGGTGTGTGCTTTGCAACAAGGATGTACCATGTTTAATTGTTGATGCAGACTCTCAGTCAGACCTAAGATGCTTAATATTTGTAGTGACTATTTATCAAGCACTCGATATTAGAAGCGAAACGCAAAATATTTTCCTCCATATGACCTCAATATGGGGGGGGGGGGGGGTGGTCATACATGTAACCACGGTGGGCGTTTCTTCCATTAGGAAACCTCACTGCTACAGAATTGAGCACGTGTACCATAAGAAAAAAATTATAAAACCCCACCTACAACTGATGATTATATTGATGAGTGAATATTCTTCGTATGGAACGTAAAAAACGGACAATTAGGATTAATAACCTTTCATTTTCCATTGCAATAATTCATACCTGAAATGCTTTGTCTTCTTGAAACGAGTATATCCGATGATATCAGTATTTCCTGTAATTCTAAGTCTGTACGTTAGATTCGCTACACTGTGGGTGTATATCGTTATCACTGGGCGACTGTCCTCTCCTCTGTTGATCATTGCATAAACGTATAAAAGATAAAGTTGGGCTTAGGCTTCCATGTTGTGATTGGTTTCGCTCTTCAATTACGATAAATATTCTTTGTAGATATACTTTACTTAGAAATACAATATATAACTTTTAAATTTGTGAAAACCTTTTGTATGCTCAAATAATATTCAAATCATGAAAACTTTAAATTATGGCATTTGTAAGATATCACATCGAAAAACAATTTTACATGTTTTGTATTTAATACTAGTAAGCAACGCCATATTGTTGGAGTAGATACATGAAATGACAATTTTTTTTCCCAGATTGAACTCATTTTTTCCTTGCTTTCAAAAAACATACAGAGCAACATTCAACAAAGAAATCCTCTATATAAGTGTTCTGCAATAGCGGTATAGATTTTATCAAAGTCTGCATGTGTTCTTTTCTGAAGATAAAACCGTTCAATCAGTGTAAGGGAACATAAGTGAACAGAATTGTATCTTAAAATAGCACCGGAGCTGGAACAGGACCTTGATTTACACCAATGTGAAATCAATATCGCTACACGCTGATGGAAATGAGTATTTGGCTTATCCTGAAGCAAACATCTTACTGTATATTTCGATATCTGTTCTAAAGCACTTAATTTACAGATATTTCATCTATACCAGGATCCTTTTGTGGTACCATAATTATGACGAATAGTTTTTCTAACGTTTTATGAGATAAAGAGAAGCATGTTTTCACTTGTTCGGTGAAGATTGTGTATAGATCTGATGGAAGGTACCAGAAACTCCACATTGATATTGTCTTTCAGTACATCATGTCCTCTGTTGACAATACATATTGATAGTGTGTAGGTAGAGCAAGGTCACACACACATACTTAACCTGTCCTCTAATCAATAATCACATATCATGTAGGTAGAATAAGGTCACACACAAATTGAACTGTCATCTAATCAGTAAATCACTAATTCCCTTCCTGATAACTGGGGTTAATCTTAGGAGTTGTGGTCGATATAAAAAAAAAACAGGTTACGGCCCCCAAAATCATAACATTTACGTCATTTGATGCTTAAAAGATCATGCTTGAAATTTACACACAAGAACCAATTATGGTATACTTTCATTTTATTAATCATTTCAAATTGCACCTCGTCATCTTAGGAGAAATTATACACCATATACGTGTATCTGTATTGTACGACCTAGCGACACCAAAACAGTTATCTATCCACAGAGGTCATAGTAATCCACGTGTCATAGTAATCCACGTGTTAGGTTGGTCTGGATTTTCATATTTCCCTTCGCTGCACTGATATTGATTATGAAATATGCTAATTATGATTACGTTGACCAATGAATGCAAGAAGAAGCAGTTAATAATAATGATATCACTACGCACAGAACTTCTATTCCTTGTTCCATTAAAGATAAAAACAAACTATATCTTATTCTAAAAGGGTTTTTTTTTTTTTTTTTTGCTCGAACAGTGATACGCAATGGAAATTCCTGAATATATGATATGTAATATATCCACATAAGTATACATACAGTGACATATGAAAGGTGAAGATAACGAACAGTGATCAATCTCATAACTCTTATAAAGATGAAGATAACGAACAGTGATCAATCTCATAACTTTTATAAAGATGAAGATAACGAACAGTGATCAATCTCATAACTCTTATAAAGATGAAGATAACGAACAGTGATCAATCTCATAACTCCTATAAAGATGAAGATAATGAACAGTGATTAATCTCATAACTCCTATAAGCAATACAAATAGAGAATTGGGCAAACACGGACCCCTGGATATACGAGAGGTGCTGTTTTTTAAATCAATGTCAAATTCAGTCATTATTAGTTCTTATGTCGTATAAAATATCAAAACATAAACTGACTTTTATGACAGTTGCTGTATGGAAATACATCTAGGCTATTATTCAATTATGCATCAACACAACTTTGAGTTGTTTAAATGCGCATGCGTTACTCCATCAGTAACCTGTGAATCTAACTTTAGATAATTATATCGGTATGCCAATGTATGGGGTGATGATACATACATTATCTTGGATGAACACACAGTTCATATTCTTTGGGGTAGTAACTTAGCTCATAGAGGCCTTCAAAATCATAGATTGTATCCTCGGGTTTGCAAATTCTACAATTTTGAAGCACAGTCGCTAGTAAATAAAATATCTCGGCCTGTGCGATCATCTTGCCGACACAATTCCGTCGTCCGGCGCTGAATGACAACACATTGTCGACTTTTTCTTTGATCAAATTCCCTTTATCATCTAGAAAACGTTCTGGTTGGAACTCGTACGGATTACCCCAGTATTCGTCATGCATAACCGAGGCAAGGTTAAAGAAAACGACAGTTCCCTTCTCGATGAAGTTCCCGTTCACAAATACATCATTTGTTGCTTGGTGTGGAAGTCCCATGGGAACAACCGGTGCCACCCTCATGATCTCTAGAATTGTAGCCTCGGTGTAAGGCAAATCATGTCGGTCTTTCACAGATAGAACTTTGTTTCTTCCCACTTTTTCGTCGATTTCTCTCTGAACTTTGAACTGAACGTCTTGATACTCAGCAAAATACATCAACGCCCACCTCATCGTGGAAGCGCTCGTCTCGAATCCAGCGCCAAAAAAATCTTGCATCGTGTCAATCAGTTGAGCCTTGGTCAGTCCCACTTCGTTTGGGGCATCTGTTATGTGGTACTTCAAACAAGCATTTAACATACCATCTAACGCATGGCGAGGATTATTTGGATCAAATGTCTTCATAATCTCCGCTCCGTTTTCGTTTCTGGCATTCTTAAAGTGGTCAATCATTTCCAAAAACTTATTAAATTGTTTCGGCATAATATATTGCAACCATGGAAGAACATCAAAATAATTTCCGGCGGTGAAGAATTCTTTGAATATTTCTTGGTCTTTTATGACCTTTAGAAATGCCGGATCATCTCGTATGTTCTCGCCCTTTCCATAACAGAACTGGTAAATAATACTCCCTGTGGCCATGTAAACTAAATCGCTAGGGTTAAAAGGTTTACCTTCCTTTGCCAGAAAGCTCGACACCAGTATGTTTGACTCGTCGCGAAATACATTTTCTAATCCAGCATTATCGTAACCTCCAATCTCTCTGATTACAGCACTGGCAATTTTTCGATGAAGCAAATACCTCTCGTCAAACCCACTGAAAGTGAGGCCCTTCATACCGTTCAAGCTTTTCACTGAGAAGAACGGTGGTCGAGAAGCAAAGTGATCTGACTGATGCGCAAGGGTTGACTTCACGGTGTCTCTCCCACTGATGACAACGGTAGGCCACATACCGAATCGTAAACAGAACACATCTCCATACTCTTTTTGGTATTGTTTAAATTTATCCAGAGGCTTTGATCCAAGGAAAGGCAGGTGGCCTACTACCGGAAGTCCCCAGGGTCCAGGCGGTTTTCGCCTCCATTCCAGAATAAGTTTTATGGCAAAAAAGACGATCGAGAGCATCGATAGCATCACGGCAAAGTCAGAAATCTTCTGGTTTGATTGGGAATTCATACTCGTGATAAGCGCCATCCTGTCTGAGAATTTAAAAAAGAAAGATGTTAAAGGAATTGGTCGAAATAGAAATACCCTAATGTTCTATTGAGCACATGTATGGCACGCCGTTTTTATATTTATTACTCTTTAAAGATATATCATAAATCTTTAAAGATATCTTATAAAAGTTATAAGATACATACCGGGTATATCTTCTAAAGTTTATGAGATACTTTATTTCCTTTATACATTGTAAGATATCCTATAAAAGATATAAGCTATCTTATATTTTTGTCTTTATAAGATATCTCATTTTAAAAATATATATATGAGATATCTTATATAAGATATCTCATAAACTTTAAAACATATCTTATTAATGATTTTGATATAAGAAATATCATTACACTTTACAAGATATCTTATAACTTTTATAAGATATCTTATAACTTTCATAAGATATCTTATAAAGGAAAATTCATAAGATATCTCATATTTTATGTTTTATAAGATATCTCATAAACTTTATAAGATATCTTACATATTTTATAAGCTTTCTCATAAATGAATTCTTACACGATATCTTGCAAACTTTACAAAGTATCATACGGATTTACTTTAAATAGATATCTTATTAAACATATCAGATATCGTGTATGTACGATATCTCATAAAGTTTATATGATATCGTATTAAAATTCATTTACGATATATCTTATAAAAAACATTAGATATATTATAAAAACAAATTTATAAGATATCTTCTAGTTTTTATATCTCATAAACGTTATAGGATATTTTGTTTTTAAAATATACAAGATATCTTATAAAGTTTATGAGATATCTTATATAGTTCATGAGATATCTTATAAACTGTGAATTATATGAGATATTTTATAAAATGTATTAGATATCTTATTAAGGACGTACTCTACATCATCATAATGGTTGACTTCTTTTTAAAATATGGATGAAAATATAAATACTGTGTAAGCATATTTGTTATTCATGTAAAAAAAAAAATCATCGCCTAGCCGAGTAGCTCAGTAGATTAGCACGTCGACTGCTGAACTGTAGATCGCGGGTTAGTGTTGAGCAGGGTTTTTTATTATTTTATTTTTTTTAGATTGCTTTCTACTAAAACTGCATTGTTTGACTAAATAAAGTAAAGAAAGTTTTCAATTTCAAAATATTCTTGTACATATCCTCCTCTTTTCATCCATATCAAATTTCTCTGGGGTAGCATACCTCCTTAAAAATAGATGATATCTCATAAATTCTATAAGATATCTTTACAGAGGAATGAACATAAATATGGCGCGCCATAGGTATGTCACCTAATGGGTTTGTGTAAAAATTTGTATTAGATAGCGGCTTCATATCTCAGTCTAAAACAACAGGTAAATGAACTCCGGGAATTATTATGAATATAGCATGCATGAGCACGTCTGAATGTAAATATACCTATGGTCAAGATTCACCATAAAATGGACACGTGGATCTCAACGTGTTTCTATCATGCGTGAACTTTGACACAACCAGATCTACGTTGTGGGCCCCCGAAAGACTATGCTTATTTTCCAGAATTCAAAACAACGTATATTGTTCTGCATAGCACTTGCAATTTACATTTATTTATTTATTTTACTTAAGGGGGTATGCTACACTGTCATTAATATGGCTGACTTCCTTTTCAAACATGAAAATGCGAATATCAGCAATATTGTCTATTCTCTTTACATTATTTTATCTGAGTAGCTCTTTAGGTTTGATTGTCACCTGATACGAAAAATGTCAATGTGGGTTTTTTTTTGGTTTTGGTTTTGGTTGTTTTTTTTTTTGGTTTTTTTTTTTTTTTTTTGGTTTTTTTTCTATTCTTATTCATTTATTTATTTGTATCACTCTGTAGATTTAGTATATTTAAACGGAGACAAATACTTTTGAAAGAAGACAAAAGAGTTGATATATCTCGCTTATAAATGCAAGTATATTTTCAAGACATTATATTTCATATATACTGACTATCAACTCTGTGTTGTTGGAAACAGAAAAGACGTGTTTTGTAAAGAAAAAGAACCTTGTACATTATAATTCGCCTGTCAAAGGAACAGATGATGTCTTGATATTTCATATTTAAGTTTCCATCATCTTCAAGTAGATTTAAGCATTGTTTGAAGATTGTCAGTAAAGATTTTTAAAAGAGTGTTGCTTGCTGATCGGTAGATCGACTCCAGCAGGGGTTTTAAATTTTTTTTATTACTTTCAACTATAAAACAGTGGGTTTTTTGTTTGTTTGGTGTTTTTTTTTTTGGGGGGGGGGTTAATTCAAAAAAGCAAATTTGAACGTTTTCAATTTCAAAATTCCCTCCACTTTTCATTAAATCTCTCTGTTGTAGAACATGCACTTGTCTTTAACAGTAAAAGTGCTATATGTAACAAGTAGATGTACATGCATTATCACTGTCTATAAACTGTATATATTTATAATCACTATGACATTTATTAATATATCTCACCTACTTTTTTCTTTAACTTCAAATTCTTTTTTCGAGCCTCATTCAAAATTACAATATCTTGTGTAACACTCGCGTTAATCAATGTATATTAGAGATAAACATCATCATCATCGTTTTTCATTAAAATGCCGGGGAGGAGGACTAGCCGGAGATGTCGACTCCACAATTGTCTAAAAATCCTTGCCAGGCATAAAAAAGCTAATTATTTTGCCTGAACTTTAGAATCTTAAAGAGGGGGGTAACGAACATCAACGTTTTTAACACCAACTTTCAAAATCAATCTTACTTTGCACGTGAAAATTACAAATTTTGCATGTAAAATCACGGCTAAACATTCCTATCCTCCACGAGTCTACATGCCTGTATTAATTGCTGAACAGCTATGCATGTATATCAAACAAAAATCCCTATATTAATTGTAGAACAGCAATAGCCTATGTCATACAAAAATCTCCATATTTATTGCTGAACGGCATTGTATCAAACAATTAACATTATCTTAGTTTTTGAAAAATCTCAAAGTATTAAGTACAATTGTAGTAAAAATTACCTGTTTGTGGCTACCCTGGTTTAATGCGTGAAAAACTTGGAAATACACGCCCGGACACTCAAAAAATAGAACACGTTATATAAACCTGTACTACCACTTACATTTAGAGTTATCTTTCCTTGCCCACTGACACGCTAGCCCACACGTTTTTGTTATGCAACTCTGCTGACAAGATATTGACCTTTTACAATCGAAAGAACTGTTTACTCAATCATATTTTAAACAACCGAAACATCACCAATAGTGCACATTTATCAAATGGCTACCATTTTGTCAGTTGTTGGCCGAAGGATTAGCCCTGGAAAATCAATAGTTCTTATCAAGTGGTTGATAGATTACCATGACCTTAATGTTTAATAATTGTTTATTCTACCTGAAATAATCCTGCTCAATTAAAATGGTAATTTACCAACTGACTTACAATTAATTCTCTGTTGAAAGTAACAAGCTCCAGATAAAACAATAACTTTTTAACTAAATGATAAGAACGTTTAAGTGGAGGAGTAATGAAAATGAATAGAATGAATGTCAACCCTCACTCCAGACTAATATGGTACCACAACATCTGAAGTAGGCACCGCATGGTTTTGTATTGAAGTCAATCATTCACAAAATTATCATTAAAAAAAATTAATTTAAGGTCACTTAGTTCATCACACACACTGTTTTATTCTTTAAAATCAGCGCAAGTATTTGCTGATAGGATCCTAGAAATCCCATCACTAACCTTCGATAAATACGATTTCATGCGCGGTTCTGTCTTGTGCCCAGAGGAGGGTGCATGTTTACCTACTGGAACAGCATCCATAAGTAACACGATCTCCCTTCTTGTGGACGCTGCCAAATCTATAAGATTGAGATTAAGTTTGAAACAGGGCACTCCGTGTCTTCTAGCGTCAATATGATACTGTACTTGCAGGGCGTGATCTTTAAACGATGCATTAATTACCAATACTTGTCGAAATCTTTATCAAAGCAATTCCGATTTCAAAGGTACAGTGGCATATTTAGGACATGCAAATGTTTTTGTCCTTCTTATGTTAGAAAATATTATGTCGTTCGAACGAGATATTAGTATTATGCCGTTCGAACGAGATATTATATTCGCACGACTTATTCTCTAATTCGCACATATTATCCCGCTCGCAAGACTTATTCTCTCGCTCGCACATATCATCTCGTCCACACGACTTATTATATCGTTCGCAAAACATAATATCTAATTACTAATTAATATCGCGTTCGCAAGAGATAATTATATCGTTCGCACGACTCATTTTCTCCTTCGCTCACACGACATAATTGCCTTAATCTTTTTTTTTTTTTTTTTTTTTTTTTTTTTTTTTTACTTATATTTGTGCAGTCGTTTTATAATACCAACCAGGACTGTACACATCTCTTGTATGATAATTCACTGTGAAAATGTTTCGTTGATCATGAAAACTCGAACTTAAATAATAATTTAGAGGGTTTTAATTCATTCAACAGCTATAGCTGCATTCGACTTTCTATAATTGTGTTTAATTAAATATTTAGATATGTTTTGCAGGATGCACCATGCTTTCTGAATGGCTGGTACTTTTTTTATGTCATCATGTATCATTGGTGTAAAGTTGTCAATACCCAGGTCCGTAGGAATTAGGCATTTTACATGGGGAGGGTTACGAATAATTTCATATTCAAACAAGGTTAAGTTTAGTCATGAGTGAGGGGCGCAAAAACCCAAACATAGTTTGCGACTCGTTTTAAATTAGTTACCAAGGTGTATGTTCCTGTTTTGTTGGTTTCCAAAATATGAAGTACAGAAAATATGTTGTTTTGTGTGAAATAATCTTACAAGAGACATAAACTATATGTATAACCAATCAACTGGTCAATCATGATGTTCATCACGAATGTGCAAATGAATGCATGCACATCTTTTATGCAGAGAAGTAATAAAAGGCCAATTCAAGTTACAGAATTTACATCCCATGACATTTTTTTTTTTTTTTTTTTTTTTTTTTTTTTACATATGTACCTTGACGCCACCATATTCGCTCAAAGAAATCAAAGAACGCATTTGTAATAGATAAAGAAACTCTAACAAATTAAACGCGTACAAGTAGTTCATTTCTTTTATTTTGCAATGGTCCTTTTGTTTTTCAAAGAAATAACTAGTTAATTCCATTTACACAAGGAGTACTATTAAAGGCACATGATTAACTTTTCCAACTTTTCCCTCATCCATATCATATACTGAAGTCAACCCCTGAATACCATAGACTTTGGTCAGTTAAGTATATAGTAGGTGCGAAGTAAAAAATAAATAAATACAAACACTTATCTCGTGCGCACGAAATATCATGTCATGCGAACGAGATACATGTAATAAGTCGTGCGAACGACATAATGATTCCCAAAATGAGAAGTAAGAAAATATTTGCATGTCTAAATATACCACCGTACCAAAGGTGAACTCAAACAGGATTCATATTTCTCCCCACAATCCAGAAGATCATGCCCATGTGGTGTATATACATATATGTATATGATACCTTTACATCTCCGTACTATTTTAGTATAGAGGCTTATGGAGTCGCCAACATACATATGTAAAACCCTCAACTGGTATTCCATGTGTCGGTCGCTTGGCTTTGGTTGACCGTTGAAGATCATCTATTTACACTGAAAAGAACATATCGCTGTTCTTGACAGATAACTTTTCATCAGGTGAGAAGAAGGAAGGCGTGAACCATGCAGATCATTGCCTCCACGTACTGCAGGACTTTGGCTATCACATGAAATCAAAATATGTTTGTGACCTTTAACAGTCACTTGACTTTGAACTTGACACTTCAATTCATCAATTAAATCTCTCTGTTGATAGAGTTCAAAAGTCTTCGCAAATGTTAAACTTGCACACAGATATACCAAAAAACTATCTCCGATCTCATATATATATACCAAAAAATTATCTCCGATTTCACAGATATACCTAAAAACTATCTTCGATTTCACAGCTATGCATCTCCGATCTCACAGATATACCACAAAACTATCTCAGATATACCACAAAACTATCTCAGATCTCACATATACCACAAAACTATCTCGGATCTCAAAGATACATTGTATACCAAAAACTATCTCCGATCTCACAGATATACCACAAACCTATCTCAGATCTCAGATATACCACAAAACTATCTCCGATCTCACAGATATACCACAAAACTATCTCCAATCTCACAGATACATTGTATACCAAAAACTATCTCCGATCTCACAGATATACCACAAAACTATCTCCAATCTCACAGATATACCACAAAACTATCTCAGATCTCACAGATAAACCACAAAACTATCTCAGATCTCAGATATGCCACAAACCTATCTCTGATCTCAAAGATACATTGTATACCAAAAACTATCTCCGATCTCACAGATATATACCGAAAAACTATCTCCGATCTCACAGATATACCAAAAACTATCTCCGATCTCACAGATATACCACAAACCTATCTCCGATCTCACAGATTTACCACCAAAAAAAAACTGTCTCCGAACTAGGGTTACAAACGATGGAGCCTGAAATATTACATGTATATAGTTATACGTATATTGAGAGGATGCGCAGTGGGATTTATGGAGGGAAAACCTGGTTATGGGGATATTTCACTCTAGATACTGTAAAATAATTTGATTTGCAGGGAAAGCGAAAAATCTATAAAGCCAGATTTCTGGGTGTTAAATCATATTCTAACGACATCTTTCTGAGCTAGTGTCCCACTTGAAATGGCAGTGATGGACTTCATTGTATCATTAAATTCGGTGAAATATTTCTGGTATATTTTAAGACAAATATTGTGCAAAGTGAATGAAATATATGAAACGGCACTACCTGGTATATTTGAAAAAGGGGAAATAACGAACATTGATCCATCTCAAAGAATTCATAAAGAATACAAAATTGAGGGTAGGCAAACACGGACCCTTGAAAACACCAGAAATGGGTTCAGGTCCCTAGTAGTAAGCCTTCCCTTTTGTTAAACACACCATTGATGGTGATCAATACTGTCCCGTAAACAGAATACTGATGGTCAATGTGTTGTTTGTTGTTTTACGTCTCGTCGAGAAGTTTTCATTCATAATGAGAAGTCAGCAGCTGAAGGTGAAGTACCACAAATTTATACCTATATTTAGCGCCTTTAAGGCCGTAGCAGTGCGGGTTCTTTTTCCTACAAACGCCTGCCGCGACACGAAGCCTCCGTATTTAAGGTCATATCCAAAAGGCCCTCGATTCCAACTTGTCGAGTCTCACTTTTAAATGCCGAGCGTTTGACGAAGGGGCAATCACTACCTGTTAACGTCTTGGGATTGAAGCGGCCATGGCAGAGTGGGGCTCTGAACTCACGACTTTCCGGTTACGAATCTAACCACATCAATAGTGGTCGTATTGTTACACAACGACACCATTGATGGTCAACACCATGTTATAAACAGCAGTGGTGACCAGTACATGGTATATTCCTGTCATAACCACTTCAACTGCACGTCATCACTGTTGTATCGATGCGTGCACGTGCAGAATGACTTTAGCGTCCCTTTTCTGAAAGTCCTATACAAAAAGTACATACTAACGTCTATATAAATTACAAATAACCTAGGAGTACCGGTTTCTTGTCTTTTTTTCAAAATGTGACCTTGAGCTTGGGACAATGACCTAGGGTCAGGTCATGGCAACCTTCAGAAGATGAACAGACACGAAATTCTCTTAACCACCTCCATCCCCCTTTCTTCGCTTGCAATGGACATAACTTACATTTTCATTTAATGTTTTATCTTGAAAATAAAAAATAGTTCTCTTTGGTAATGCCATTTCATGTACACATTGTATCAATGCATTTCTGCCGATACTTTTTTTTTTTTGTATTTTTAAAAAGCTTGAATACAAAACATGACACCAAAAATTATTTTGAATATTTTAATTTGCTGTTTTCATCATTTTTCTGTACAAATATAATAACAGAAATTGCTTCAATGTTGTCACAGTACACAACCATCAATAAATAAATGTTGAAGCTACATGGTAAATACAGACAAACACCATGAAAACATCATCATGAAGGATCGAAATACAATTAGTAACGAATGGCACCTCGAGAAATCGAACAGAAAAAATATACTATACAATAATGGATCATTTCACAGCTACTTTACCTGGTCAACCAAAAAGTGAAAACTTCATTCTGAATGGTTTATGAGAGCAAAATTTTAATTTCGGGGTTTTTAAGTTGTTTTTTGTGTGTTGGACAAATAGCTGTTGGGCCAAAGTTGGGTTTTTTCATGAACAATACACAGAATACATATTAATGTTTAATGAAAATGATGATCACATGATTTGTAAGTGACAATGGGTGAAATAAAACAAAAAAACTCTCGTAACAAGGGGAGGTTACTATGTATGGATTTCATTATATATTCACATTGACAATACCTTTTGATATACCCAATGTTTTTCAGACATTCATCGTGTTTCACACAAATTTAACTGCAATGAAGCATGATGCTGTCCTTGAACAAGGAGTAACCTTTAAATACTGATACATAATATAAAGCACCCAATATGCTGATACTGGAACACTCATGACAACGCAAAGTCAAAATGTCTCCACGCACCTCTAACACGACCAACATGTAGGCATGGTTTTCTCTCGTAAAATGCTCATGACTGAAAATGCTTACACCTATCAAATTCACTAACAAACTTTTGAGTCATATTTCTTTTTAAATTCAAAAGACAAAGAGAGAGAAAAAAATATTTTTCACAAAGAAACTTTCAAAACAAGAATCACTCAGCCTTCAAACAAAACATTTATGAACCAAATATTTGTGGTATGAGGTATTTCATTTAATATATAATTATGTACATCTTAAATATATGCAAGATATACAAGACATGATCTGAAATTGGAATGAGAAATATTTCTGCCAAATGAAAGAAATCTAATTAAAAGTATGTTTGAATATATGCAACACTTTAAAAAAACAAAACAAAAAAAACCTACTCTAATTCTTTATAAAATAATAAAGAGAAATGTTTTTAATGCTTTTGGTTAGAAATGCTCAAAAATTGATCTGCCTTTGCAATAACATATTAAAGTAATGCATCACTGTGGAAATAAAAGTAAGTTCAACAAATGTATGATTCAGGAACCTAATTAGTGACACATAAAAACAACAAAACAGAAACCTTTGGCTTACGCAATCACAGTCAACAATGGTTATAATTTCACTGGTTTTGAAATAGTTTTTAAACTATATCAGCTAAAATACATTTTAAAGCTACTGAAATTTGCATTGTTTCTTTAAGATGTGATGGAACAACATCTTAACACTTAATATGTTGATGACATTTCAAAATTTCTTTTGCTCTTGATTGGTTCTTTCCTTTCTGGCATCCTTTATGCTTTTAAAAAATCATGAACATATATCAGAACAAATTCCAGTAGCTTCCCTTGAAAAGACACTGCACTATGCATCAGTATTATGCTAGACGTCCTGGGGGAGAGGGTATTTGCCATGGGGACCCCCATTCTGTGCCACAGCACACTTGTTGGCATGTATGTACATGTGTTTATGCTGTTTCGGTGGAATGGTTGGGGGGATTTTGTCCGTTGACCAGTTCCGGTTCAAACTGTGGTGACCCCTGGCATCCCCACGGTGATAATAGTCACTAACCACACAATTCTCTGCAGACCGGAAACGGTGGAGTTTTCTCCCCTCCTGATTGTCACTACGGTACCCCCGATTCTCACCCGGAGGTACACAATGCGGATTTGTACATATGTGAATTTCATGAGTATTTAAATAACAAGGACCATTGCTGGTGGCATGAGAAGCTGAGTGTTGGCTATGATGATAGGGACGTGCTGAAAATGGAGAATAAATGTAATCAAGACATGTTCTGCCTAAAATTGAATTTTGCAATTGACAAACTTAATCTGTTATTAATCACATCAATGCTATTTCAAGTACTCAAATTATCCCGATTTATACATACCACTGTTTGTTTTCACAGATGAGTTACACACAGGTGGGTTGATGTTGTTATGACAAGATGAACATGCACATGCTTGTGGTGGTGGATTATCACTCAGTCGATCTAAACCTACTTCTACAACAAATGAAACCCATCAAACAATTGTCATCCAAAATTCATTGACCTCTCGTCACAGATAATAACATTAATTATCAAACTTTTAACAGGACGACATTACACTGTTACTCTGCATGACTCATTATAATACAAACCTCTAATGCTGCCACCTGGTGGCTGAGGAAGTGAACCATGATGCACTCCTGGATGTGATAATCCATTTGAGTATGTACCACTCTGCATAGAATGTCTGTTCAAACTTTGGCATTGATACGAGTCACTTTGATCATCGCGACACATTTCACAGGTTTCACAGAATGTCTGCTCGGAGCACTTGTTCTGAGGCGCCCTTGTAGAGGGGGGCAGTGGTGGAGGCTGAGGAACCTCCCTAATGTCTGGATGGAATGTTCTCAGGGTCTGCTGGCCACTCGTGTGAGTGCTGCTGGTGCTCTGAGAACTCTTGAGTGAATCCGTTTCACTGTTCGGATACGAAGCACTGTTATCTACAAAAGATCAAAAACATTTCAAAACACTTAATCTTAATCTGAAAAATAAATCCATCAGTCTGGTTCCTTGATTATCTTTTATTCTCATTATAACTCATCACCATCACAAGTTTGTCCACTTACCAGGCGAGTGGTCAGTTGGTGCCCTGTGTCCAGACAGCTGGTTCCCATCCTCCACATCGCTAGGAAAGATGGCTGCCGCCCTGGCAGCTCGGATTCTTCCTGAGGAGGATTCATACCCTGACTCCTTGCTTTGGTACTCTTGGTACTGCTGGTATGACCCCGGATGGTTGGGATATACCATCACTTGGTGGGTGTACATTCCCCCCTCATCATACTGCTGCTGTCCCATGTAATCGGCAGGGATGGGCGATTCCTCTGTAGACGTGGGGGAGTAAAGTTCATGCCTTTTCCTCGTGTGGTAAATAATTATTACCCACACTAAAGATGTTCCCACCACACAACACACCACAGCTATGATGATTATACCCGTGGTGGTAGATTCGTCTATAGTGCTATCCTCTGACGAGGAGCTCTGTTTATTATTTTTTACACGATTTTCTAAACCGTGTACATAGAGCTGAGTATTGTCGCTCATACTTCCCAAAGTGTTCCTCATCTCACATGTGTACTTCCCGCTGTCTGACAACATGGTTTTCACGATGATCAACAACTGGCTGTTTGCAGCATGGAAGTGCCGTTTTGTCAGCTTCAGAGTCCGATTGTCTTTTTTCCAGGTCAGTAGCGGCTTGGGACGACCTTCAGCCATACATTCCAGAACCGCTGTCTGGCCCTCATTCACCACTTTATTTCTCTTCATTGGCTCCATAAAAGATGGAGGTTCTGTACAATGTACATAATACTTTTATTATATATCAGAGTGGCAAAATGAATCAATATTTCATCATTGTTTGTGATCAATTTAAAAGCACATATGTAATTCATTCAAGCTTTCCTTCCCCCAAAAAAATTATTGAGTACCTTGCAAACATGACAACAAGAAATTATTGGCATTAAACCTGTACCTATCAGTAAAACATTAGATATATTTGCCGTTGACTTACGCTGAACTGTCAGTGTGACATTAACGCTGATCTGACCCTCTGAATTTGACGCGGTACACATGTACACGCCCTCATCCTCTGGTTTCACCTGAGCAATAAAGAACACATCATCTGCCGTCATCACATGGAAGCGGTTCTCGTTAGCGGCCAGGAAAGTCCCCCCATTCTTCCTCCATACGATCTTCGGTTTCGGTTCTCCTTTGGCCGAGCAGTCGAACCTGGCAGTGGTTCCGACTTTCACTGTGACATTGTTTGGAGTTTTGATAAACTCGGGGTATTCTGTGGAATAAAGGTTCATCATTAGCTCCATAAAAACAACATATGTACTGACAATATATTCACACAATTACAACCCCCATTACTTATATCAGTGTGCATAAATAGACCATTATAATCTAACACTGTCTTCTATGTTGGATAACGTATCTCTGAAGATTTTTAGGTGTAAAGAAATCCTCTGGTATTCATATAACATACCGTGGATGGTAATGTTGGCTTTGACAGAATAAGCCGAGCCAAACTTGTTGGTGATGATACACTGAAAGTTTCCCACATCTTTCTCCTGGATGTTCTTCAGCGAAAGACGGGAGGTGAAGTTGAAAATACGCCGTCCGTCACTCAGAAGCCCCGCCTCCTTAGTGCTGGATACTTCCTCTGTCAACATCTGTAAGTACACAATTCACCGTTCTGTATTGTTTAGGGAAAACTTACATTTCAAATTCAAATGTAATCCACAGTTCAATGCTGCTTATTTTTTTCCACATGTACAATTACAGAATACTTACAACATTGTTCCTTTTCCAAATGAAAACTGTCCCAGAATCCTCTGTACTGATCGCCTGACAGGTCAAGGTTATATTGTCCTTCTTCAGAGCCACCCTGGTCTTGGGATGAGTGGTAATGTATGGCTTCAGGAAATCACCATCTACAGGTAACACCAGAATAATGATATCAATATTGTCATATCATCGTAACGATTAAGTTATAACATCAGTATAGCCTAACAACACTGTAGTCGTAACAGTATAGTCATGCCATATCTATATTCTGAACTGTAAACAAAGTACTGTAAAATCGGGGTTACTGTGAAACTCAAGGGACCATGAACAATGATAATTATAATTCCTCATAGTTAATATGCAACTAATTGCACTATACTTACTATGGTCAATTACTACATCTCAATACTTCAAATCCATCAATAAAAAAAGTGAAATTTTTTAACCTCTATTTACAAATTGTTACAGTGAAATTCACATGAAGACTTACCACACTTGAATTCATCTGCCTGGACCAGAAATATACTCTTGCCAGCGAGTTTGGGAGGGTAGGCACACTTCGCACTGACCATGGTGTGGAATGTCTTCTGAATTAACCATGTGGGCAACCACTGAAGCTGGCAGTCACAAAGAAAGCTGGACGAGTTCATGTACCTGTCAAAATACAGTCAGGAAAGTTAGGATGATCTATTGACAAACAAGGCAAAAGAACCAGAATGTTATATTTATGGTGAGAAAAAAAATATTAGCAGTTGCATGTTAAGCTCTTCATATAAAAAAATATGCATTAAAAAGAGCCAACAAAAATAAATTGTTATAGAAATTACAAGATAATGTTGGATTTCTTTGTATTCATTTCTAATTCCTCATAACATGTCATGTTGTCCATGTGAATAAAATGTTGACAGAGTTATCTCTCTTGTAACAACCTCCTCTGACTTACATTTGTTGCAGCGACACCATACTCTCTAGAGCGTTGTCCTTGATGGATGTGATATTGTTCATGTTCAGACTGAGAACCTTAAGGTTGGTCAGTCCCCTGAACGCATCACTGGCAATGGATTTTATCTTGTTGTTTTCCAGCTTCAGCTTAATCAGGTTCTCCAGGCCGACAAAAACACCTGATTTGTCCTCAATTGTCCAGGATATTTCATTGTTGTTTAACTCCCTATAGGAATAGACAAAACTATAGGGTTAAAGTACGTCAAAAAATAGGAATCTGTTTTTCAATGTTTCTGTGTACAAAATTTATTGCATACAAATATTTTCTAAACAGAAATACTGATACAACTGCATGTTAAAACTGAGTACACAGTACAAAAGGTTTAAGTAGTACAGTAAAAAAAAACAAAACACCTGTCTACTCCAAAACCTGCATAATCTGACACCCCCCCCCCCCCCCCCCCATGTTACCATTTTTAATTTTCTTCACACTGACTTCTTTACACTGAGTAATCAAACAAATCGTCCCATTCTGCACAAACTTTGTCTCCAGTGACATGTCAGATTACACAGGTTTCAGTGTACACAGTCTAACATTAACAGATTTACAGAGTACAGTTTAACATTAATTTACAGACTTACAGTGTACACAGTTAAACATTAATTTTCCGTATACACAGTGTAACATTAATTTCCAGTATACACAGTGTAATGTTAATTTCCAGTGTACACAGTCTAACATTAATTTACAGTGTACACGGTTTAACATTAATTTACAGTGTACCTGGTTCAACATTAATTATCAGACTTACAGTTCCTCGAGATCCTGCAGATGTTGGAAGGCCCCGCCCTGGATATTAGTGATCATGTTACTATTGAGGTACAGCTTCTTCAGGTGACCTAGTTTGGAGAAGGCCAGGCTGCTGACTGTCACAAGTCTGTTGTTGGACAAATCACTGAAAAACACAGATTTTATTCTCCTCAATCTCTTATTGAAAAAATTTCACTTTCAGTAAACTGTGACGAAAACATAATCATCTGAATCAGCGTTCAATACAACAATTTAGAATTAATATAGCTCGTGTTGTAATGAGAATTAATATAGCTTGTGTTGTAATGAGAATTAATATAGCTTGTGTTATAATGAGAATTAAATATAGCTTGTGTTGTAATGAGAATATAGCTTGTGTTGTAATGAGAATTAATATAGCTCGTGTTGTAATGATATAATTGTGTGTGAGATTACATGCGCTATCACACATTTAACACACAAACAACTTCATATCATCTTTCTCCTTTCTCTTCCCTATATGGATAGAGATGTTAATTACTTGACTGCCTGGGTTACCCTTGGTCAATTACCAGGCACAGATAACTGCCCATTAAAACCAGCTCTCTGTAGCCCCCCATTGTCCACCCGATCCGCGAGGCATATCTGTTTACTGATTATAACAGTGATATTCCTCTAAACACTTTACCAATATCTTCCCCCTGTATAGGTCTATCCCCAGTTATTCCCATACAGCATAAAAAATCTGATTTCCTTAAACCCTTCAATTTTGGTCATAAAATATGTACAGACATACACTACAACACCTGTGAGATATTTTTATATCGATTTATCCTGGAGTGTCAATCAGAACTTTGGTTCTGTGAGCATTAGGGGTGTAAAGAGGTGAATGGCCCGGTCAATTGTGTATTGTCTCCCTACCATGCATGGTAATCTGAACTAAACATGACTTCTTAATCCTCTGGGGAGTCAACAACAAAAGACATGCACGAATGCAGCAGTTTTTCTTGGCACTAATTGGAGTGGGGGGAATAATTCCATCCCTAGGGTCCCCAAGTTGCTGCACTTCAGATGACATTTTTTTGGTGAATGAAACGAGTAATGTAAAGTTAATTACCACTGTAGGATTCCTTCCCACATTAAATGCCAGATAAACAGGGCATTTTATAATGTACAACTTCAAATAATTCAAAAGATATAATTTGAAACCGCTTGAAACAAAAACTGAAAAGTATTAGTAACAAATATTTTTAAGTGGGATTCACTTAATCATTTCAAAGTATTATCTTGTATTATGTTTTCAGAGGAGAAAATACGCACTCAAGATTCATCATATGTTTACAATATACACCACAATGTCTGAACATTAGGCCTGGCAATGGTATGGTTTTATCTAGTTTTTTCCAAGCCATAAACTTTATCTTTGGAATACCTCCAAACAAAAGCCGATTAATTCACTAATTAGTCATTCCAGATGTTCAGCAGGGAAAAGAAAAATCATAAAACAAGGAAGAATATAAAAATATGTGTGTACTGGGATTAAAGTTTATTGACTTGTTAAGCAACAACTCTCTGACAGAACGAGTTGATTTGTCATAAATTTATGTTCAAAAAGCAATGTTTGCTAATCTGAATATTCCGTTATTTCCACCATAAATAATGTCCTATTTAGCTTCAGCTTGTTCAAGTTCGACAACACTGGTTCCCATTTGACAACACTGGTTCCCAAAGAGCATACTCTAGTTTCTAAATTCTATTTCATTTTATTCACTGCAGTTTTTATATAAGGTAATAAAATTGTTTCATGTGTTTAGAACTTGGCAATGCAAAGTGGTCATGCAAACCTAATGAGTTATGAAAGTGGACCAGCTCGTCAAAAGTCTCATTAAAAATACCAGCATAAATAATCACAATGCACTATTTATATAAAACACCTGTTCACAACTTGGACTCAAAATGTACTATAAAAAACTCCAACACATACCAAAGGGACTTCCAGTCAAAATTAAGATAAATGGAAGTCGGTACAGACTGATTTGATGAAAATAGTTAATGACTTGGAATTTAAGTCCAAATTCTTTATCACTTTATCTGTTACAAATGTATCCATTAAATTTTTTTTACATGAAACATATGTTGTGTTCTCAGGCTTAACAAGTACAGACCCCCTGAAACAACACTGCACAAAACCTGACTAAATCTTGCAAGTGTGTAGTTTCCGTTTCTTGTTCGTAAAAAAAAAAGAAATCATTTGCACCTGATGCATCCAAATGGCATGCATTAAATATTGCTTCAAGCTCTACCACCTGGACAATTAGACTGCTAAATTAAATTTCAGATATCATTCATTTCACTTTTCATTAGTTATCTGATTAACTGTCTGCTAAGCAAAATTTGATTTCTTCTCACGACCTGTGTTATTTTTTGAGAGACAGGTATCTAACATTAACATCTCCTGCTCATCTAAAACTCCCCCAAGTAACAATGATGCATTTTTCTACACATTCCGACCTAGAAATCGCAAAAATCAGTGGACTGTAAAATGTCAACCCAGCACCAATGGAACATCTAAATGAAAATCAAAGAGGCCTAGAGATGTTTCCCCCCATCTGACACACCGGTAAGAGGATTATCCTTAACAATGGATCACCACCTCCCATCAATTCCTCCTTAATCTAAATTGGGAAATGGAAAAATAATTTGGGAGGAAATTTCCCCGACTCTGTATGTGAATCCCTTTATAAGGTTGTAGGTTCGTACTTCAATGACTTTTTCATGCTAATGTGAATCATGACTGAAAGAAGACCAATACAATTTTATATTGGTTAGTATAAAATCTAAAAAAAAATATTACACCAAATGTTGCCATCTTATTCAAATCTTCCTTATTTCTATTTCAAAAATTGAAATGAGATCGATGTTAACCCGCATTAGAATTTCAATAATGACTACATATTAAAATTTCAAATGTGTTGGATTTTCTCACGCATTTTGCTTTCATTCTGATATAGTTTATGAAACTGTTTCAATATGAATTTTCTGGACATGAAAGATGCATTTCTGGACAAGACCACCAAATCTTTTAATTAAATTATTTCACAAACATCTTTCATCAAATTTATCACCTGAAGTTTTTAATTTCATTGTGGGAATACATCCTTCAGAATCCTGTACCTTCCAAGAATCTGATACTTACATCGTGTCAATCGAAACACAACCCCTCCAGGCTTCTTGGTCAATGGTGTTGATCCTGTTGTGTGCAAGGTTTCTGAAAATACAGAAAACATTATTCATTTACTATTACAATAATCATGTAATGCAGGCTGGTCTCAGAATGATAATAGACTAAGAAAGCATATAAATTGATCAATGAATATTAAATACTGAGTATTTCATCCAACTTTGTGATTTTTTTACTGCACAGGTTGATCCTCGATACCATCCTAAATAAACCCCCAATTTTCCTTGCCAATTTTGTTTTTTATGAACATCTGGGTAAGAATACCTCAGAGGAGGGATAAAAATGATGATCAGTGCCATAACACCCCCCATAAATGTCATAAATACCATCAAAAAGAATGATTTACATATCAAACAGGGAGAAAATGTAGGCTTGGGAGGACTCTATTCTTTTGACTCTAACAATCTGGGTGTCAAGTTTCAGGGAAAACTGTCACACATTTCTAAATAACGGGATTGAATTTCATGCTCACAACCAGCTCTATGCATCTTAATAGACAAATTATGTAAACAGAGCAAGAATTCTCTTCAAAATCTTTGAACAGAAAAATAAAATTTGAAATTTCAGGATCACTGAAGAATTCTGATTTCATGCTTTTAGTGTAATTGTGTAACTTAATGCAAGTAATTTAAGTGTAATATAATTCCAAATCAAGAACAATGAGACAAAGGATGTTTGGCAACTTTTTCAAATTTAAAAAACAGGGCCGACATTTTGGATTATCGTCCCTCCAAATATATATATATATATATATATATATATATGCAAAAACAAAAATCCAGAGGGTGCCAAAAATCTTCAGAATTTTCTTTCTTCCCAACACTGCGACACGCACACCTGGCAAAATACTTTTTGTGAAAACAAGAGAGGGGGAGATACATTTTGGAGCCTGGAAATTCCATCAATATTTTTTTTGTTCTTTTTCGGCACCTGGAAACATCATTATCCTCATGTCAGAAATTATCAGGCTTTTTCTCAAACTAGATCCTTTACCTAATCAAATTTGTTCAGATGATGGGAGTGAAACTAAATACACAGCATCAGCTGGGGGCAATCTACAATTTCCAACTTTTGCATTTGTGCACAAATCTCACTTTCGACCCCTGGGTCACAGATCACCACACACACTTCTACATTTTATGTGGAAAGTTTAGAAATTTTTTCCCTAGCTGCAAGATAATAAGATAACATCATATCAATCCCTGACAGAAACAAATATTTTTAGGCCTAAATGCTTATTCAAAAGAACCCAAAGTTCATAAGCAACGCTAAGGAGCAAAGCTCTTACAGTAAAATCATAATAAACGAATGTTTATAATCATCCATGAAATGTTTCAGCACTAAATGCATAAACAACAAAGTCAGAGGAGTTTGTTTCATCTTGACAACGGTCCTTACCCTGTCCATTCTACATAGACAGAAAGAATCCTTTTATATAAATGCCAGGGGTCAAAGGCACGACCCTTGAAACATAAACATTGCAAAGCCTGTTATATTTAAAACAATCCAAAGAAATCTGTCAGATTCAAATGAAAACAAGTCTAGATGATAAGGCAATTAAAAATCCCAGGTCAAACCAGTAAATTTCTTTATGATGTTGCATGAAAGATACATATGCAACGTTTTATTCACAGACGGAAAATTGTGAAGTTAAAAGAATGACACCTATATACTTAATATCTTCTGTATGGATAAGATTGTATGAAATGAAAGGTATCCCGCATAATTTGCAATTTCCCAGTTTTCTAGGGTTTCAAACCTTTTACCAAACCACAGACAGACAAATTGAATCTGTAGCTAACCTCCCCAACCTGTGTGGACATGCACTGCACCTGTCAGTGTGAACAAATCTCTCACTACGTGTGTAAATTTATTTATTCATCTAGAATCCATTGTTCATCAAATTGTACACTACATTCACCCAGTAGCTTAAACTGAATATGTTGTCATCATTTTTCAATCTTGTTTGCATTATTAATTTTCAAGCTATTTCAGCAGTATTAAGCCAGTCTCTATGAAAGAAGCAAAACTTTATTTAGAGTAAAATTTTAATAAGTCTCATCGTTTTTTTAATTACTGTTATTTGAATTTTTTTTTTAAATCTCAATGTTCCTTGAATCCTCGAACACGTCATTTTATTTGTACTTAACAGCAGTAAGTGAATACACTTCATGGCTAATTACTTCTTCGCAATATTTGGCTTTTGTTAAACAGGACTACAGGGTCCCATATCTCGGAACCGTTCTGTACGCTGGCTCCATCTTTACTGATAGCTTTGCATCATAGCCGATAAAATACTGATGATCTCCTCTTAATGAGAAAATATTTTCTCTCAGTGGCCTAATTGAAAAACCAATCTCGAAAAAAACCACCACAGTAAACTACAGTCATACACCATCTTAATTCTCAGAGGTCAGCCCATAGATCTTATTTTGCCGGGTTCATTCTTTCCCTGGGTTTCTATCTAACATAAAACTTGTTGAGTGTGAGGTTCCATAATTCAAATCTTTTGAAATGGAGATCTCTCCTGGTGAAGGACTTTCACAACTGAATTCATAATGCAGACAAATTAATTCAGCTTTGTCCACGGAATCCCGTCTTACAAGTGAAACCGGGCTCTCCTTTTGTACCCCCATTGTGATGGTGTGAAAGTGGGAACCAATAAGTGAAGATGTAAATATATTGAAAATGCCCAAGCATGAAATTAATTCAATACCAGTGAGTTCCTACCATATGCTACACTAACCAAACATGGCACAAAGACACCTGGCCTAACCTATACATGTAAGAAGTTCTGAATATTGAACAAGAAGTTTTCAAATTTCTTTTGAACTCCATGCAGGGTATTGTATTAAGGTGAGAAAATTGATCATATGTACACTCCTTAACCCAGATTTTTTATAGCTAACATATTTTCCCTAAAAAATGGATGGTCCCAAGTTCACCCAATATTAAGACGATCAGGAAAACCTGAGACCAGTTCATAAACTATCATCACCTTTCAATTTCCCATGAAAAGAAGTGAAATCCAGAAGGGCTAGCGGGGCGAGCACCCTGCTACAGATTAGGAAGAGATCCGTGAAATATACCAGTCACAAACAGCTGGTCTAAAATAATATTTGACTTTGGATTTTTTTTCCTGGTTTCCAAGTCAATTACAGGGCCGATGACAGATTGCACTGCATCCTGGGAGGATCAGACGCTTTTTTATGTGGGTGCCAAGGAAAATGAGCAATACTAGTCAGAAACAAAACAAATGGGTGTTAAATTGATAAGAGATCAAGATATGGCCTGCATTTGATCTCCAAAATTCAAAACTTTGTTATTGTTATAGTTTAAATTTAAAAACGTGTAAACATAAAAATAAATCATATATCGAACATTCCACAGAATTAATGATGTAAAAATCAAGAGAAATGGGGATCTTCTTACATTTTTAAATATTCAGAGTGAATGAAGCGTTTGCCATATCTGTAATTCACAAAGTATTTACAAACCAAAAGATCTTATCACCCAGGATCTTATCCTTATTTATTTTTTCATAAAAGGAATATTTAATCTAAAACATGTTGTTTTTCCTCCTTTTATTGTCTTCTGTGTATTTCATTGGCTTGTGTAGAGATTCTTGCTTTGAATACAGGCACTATCTGACAGGTTCCATTTCACTTAGAACACACGGAAAGGATACCTGGAAACCTCTACAATAACAAGACTTAGATCAGCCCTCTAACTCTTCACAACTCTCTTCTTCTGAGGTCATACCTTTTACCTTAAAATCGCCTGTCCATTCAGACAAGCTATCATCACTAATAATGAAGTGATTAGTGTCAGTTTTCTACAAATAAACACTGGTCAGCCTGCAGAACTTGGCCTATGTTGGTTGTATGCCTGTAAACATCCCCCATCACTTCAAACAGATCCCACATGCTGCAGATCTTTACATTCAATAATTCTGTTTTCTGCCCTTTGTACTGTGTGTGTTTACCCTGTACAAGTCTTTTATGGGGTCATGAATTATGTTGTCTTTTCTTTGATAGGTTCGGGAGTACTAAGTTAGCTCCCCTGAACTTGTCTGTCAACTGGTTAAGGGTTCATCTCTACCACAGGCACACTGGGGAACATTTATCCTCTACAGAAATTTATTACCAGCAAATTAAAGTCCTGTCCCTATAATTTATTTTAGATGGGGGTTGCAATAACTTTGTGTTGAAATATAAAAATAGGTTACTTCTTGCCATTTTGTGAGCTGCCTATTTTGGGCATAAAAAGACCATGATCTCCTTTTGATTTGGCGGGTGGGGGTGTTTCCAAACTAGCAGATTTGATAGTCCATGTATGGGTGATTATTATGGGAGAAAGCATCCTCCACCAAAAAAATCCTGTACAATGATAATGTGTACACTTACATCTCCCGCAACCCCTTCAGTCCATACAACCAAGACTGTGTCACCCTCGTCATGTTGTTATGTTCCAATTGCCTGGGAAAAAAATATCAAATCACTGAGTACAACAAAGTCCATTCATTAACTCGTAGAATATAACAGACATATATTCATCTACATAATTCCTCTATAACTGACAAGGCCTAATTTTCATAAGCCTAGAATTGAGGAGTTTGTAAACTACAGCTATTAAAATAATATGTAGAATTGCCCTGAATTTGGCAAAGATTCTCACAGTTTACGGACTTTGCACTCCTGTTTGAGGCCTTGTTGCACAAAAACGCTTTATGTGTGTGCCCTACTTACGAGCATATGTTTTTGTGGTTTCACTGCCAATCAGTGGGTGTGAAAGGGATTCATTATCTAGTATCTCGCATATCAAATTCATATCAAACGTTATTAAACCTGGCCAGATGTTCCAGCAGTTTTTAAGGGGGGGGGAGGAAGTCATGTCCTGTATGAGAAATCAACATTTTCCCCTCCAAAACCTAAAATTGGCCTGATGTGGAGAAACAAACTTTCTCTTATCTAGTCATTTGTTCATATTTTTTTTTAAATTGGAAAATCATTCAAAATCTCTTTCTCCTGTATATTTCAAACATTAATCATACAATTAGCACACCAAAAAAATGTGCGTCTTCTGAATGGATGAATTCGCTAGTATTTTATAGATTTGTGAACCCTACCATTCATCCAATTTCCTCATCTCGTGTCTATGAATAATGATTAGATGTACCCCCAAACTCTGCTTCTGTATATAAATACTTGATTTTGAGTGAATTCACTGACTAAACAAAGCAGATACAGTAGTTTTCTGTATAACAACTTCTCCGTCTGTTGCTGCCGTCTGTCAGGCTTTTTGTTACACAGCAACACTTCTTTTTTTTTTTTCGAGTTTGCTACTCTCCCTCTTACGAGAGGTAAAATCTGATAACAAATCACTAAAACAAATGTTTCTCCCTGGAACACTTTGTTCCTACCTAGATGTTACATCTCACAAGCTGGTAATTCGGAAAAGAAAAATAAACTTGTAGAAATGTAATAAATTCTTTCTGTAACATCAGCTACATGTTGAAAACCAGTTCTGGTGGAGGGATCAAGTTATACAGTAAAAAAAAAAAGTCTGTTGATAACCTACAAATTCGACAGCTGATGATCACATTACACACTTACAATGTGACAAGTTTGTCCAGTCCATAAAAAGCCCCATCATAGATCTTCGAAATGGAATTCTTTCTCAACTTTAACACCTTCAAATTTTTCAAATCCTGAAATGTTAGTCCACCAATTTCTTTCAGTTTGTTCTTTGTCATCTCCCTGCAAATCAGAAAGTAGTAATCCCTGGACTAATAATCTGTGGACTAATACAAGACTTTTCAAACAACATTTACTTGGTACAGTGTATCTGTATTTATCAAGCCTTTCTTATGTAAAAAGATTGAAAAAAAATTGTTCAATGATCTACTATACAGAAATATCATAAACTGTTTATTAAAGTAAAAATCAAATTCTTAAATGCCCAACCTATTAAATACTTGAATTAGCTAACTATGAAGGAGTTCCCAATCTGTTAAAACAAAAATTTAGAAGTGTAGTTTAAACAAAGGAAAATTGAAAAAGTCCTTCTTGTATCCGAGAAATAGTGCGTATGAAAACACTGCCATTTCTTTTCAGATTTGGACAGTACTCTGTCATATGGTCATAATTATTTCTCCACCGTCTCCTTCACCTCTGTTTACTTTCGGGAGCCCCCTATCTGTTCTAATCAGATCTCCTAATAACGAGTATCTTTTCATCCCGATTGATTAGCAGGTAATTTTAGCACCGTTCCAGGAGGCGATCCCCGTGTACAACCGTGCACCACGCTTGGCTTAGTGCAGGTGTTTGGAGCAAAGCAAGACTTTTATTGAATATGAAATGTATTGGTGATATGGAATCACTCCAATTTTCTTGTAATGCAGCATTGATAACGCTGGAAAACCGTTCCGCTCAGTGTTGAAACAGGTGTGCGCCATATTTTCTTTACTTAAAAAATACTTCCCATATCTCCATTCCTCTAAACAGAACCTCCCTCCCTTTTTTTCCTTAGTACATTTTCAAAATTGATGCCGTTTCCAAATTACAAACTTTCTGCAGAGTTCAAGGAATATGTGCACCTTAATCTCATTCATCAAGATCTATTTATCTTAAACAGTATATATATCATATCACAAAAAAGTTTTCATTGTACTTTTTGTATCATAAGACACGTAATAATTTTGTGTAGAATTTTCTATAAATGAAAAATGATGCTATCCTTCCCCACAAAACAATTCAATCATCAGTGATTATTTGAGATAATTTTCCTGCCATCACCATCTCCCTAAAAGTTCATAAACCTCCATTACATCACTATCCATACACGGAGACCCCAATTATGTCGTTTTTCTGACAATTACATCAAGTGTCCCTTCCATTCCCAGACCAATATCTCCTCTTAATGATATTTTTACCAAACTGACTTTCATAGTTTCCCACAATACCCCCACAGTAAGTATCTACTTATTGGCATATTTCTCTAAATTGTCTCTTTGAAACCAAGTCAAGTAGTCTCCGTTTCATATGACAAGTCACTCACTAAATGGTCAAACGACCACAAGACAGGTTTTCTGGTTGAAGATGAAAATCCAAAAACTACAACATCATGTTATGAATTTTCTGATTTCAAAAACAAACTGCACAATACTCTGACCTTTCAGCTCTCTGCAGTCAATAATGAGACTTGCAGAACATACTGTGTATCTGAGACTAATAGCGACGTGCAGTAATTTGGAATGATGACTTACAAGGTCTCTAATTTCTTGAGTCGTTTGAAGATATCCTTCGAGATGGTGGTCACTTTGTTTTTGTTGATTTTCAGAACCTCTAAAGTTGTCAAGTTGTCAAAACAGTTCGATTCGAAGGACTCTAGGTAATTGTTGTTCAGAACCCTGTAATCAGAAGATCATTGTCATCATCATTATCATCACATTTTATATCTAAATAACTATGATGAATACAAAGTCTAATTTGCTACTAAAACTTAAGAAATGTATATACAGACTGTAATTTATACCTGGGAGGAAGACGATTTGTAAATTTTAAATTTGTCGCAGTCCCCCCTCCCCACACACACACCCTTTCATTTTTGTTTCAGTACTAACAGAATGACATTCATCTCCTTGAATTCATTAAATCATGGATTACAAAAAGCGTATAAAAAAAATTAATGCGACAAACTTCAGTATTTTCAAATCGGTAGCAAAAAGTATGATTATAAATTTTAAAGATTTTTTTTTTATCTTTATACATAAAATATTATCCATGCCATTTGATTATGACCTGAATGAGATTTTCATTAATTTTGTGGTATGGTCATGCTCATGAATTCAAATTCTCCAAGAAAATACGGAGGCTCCACATCAGGGATATCATCCCTCCCACACTAAAAATTCTCAAACTACAAAATCTAGCCTAAAGAAAATAAGCGATATCTATGGCATCCTAACAAGTCTTAATGCTATCAAAGATGCACTCAGAAATCACAACGTTCGAATCTATCAAATATAGACGGCCATAATTTTACCCGGGCAGCATAATTTCTATTTGTACTGTCATTGAATTTTGTGTTATTTGTTCTTGATACCAGAGGGGTGATAAGAAACAGCTCTCTCTATTGATTTCCAATGATCAAAAGACAACAGGGGGAGTATACCAAGTTTACAGTGGGACCTTCAGATCAAACTCAAAGTAGATTATCAAGGTGTTAAAATATGTCACTATAAAACCAAATCAAAAGCAAGCATGTGTTGAGTCTGGTGGCCAGGGCGAAGGGCCACACAGGGCAATGTGTCTGTTACACGTCTACGCCTTGTAATCAGTCAGATTAAAGTTGGAAATGTGGCCGAAATATCATCGGATCATTTCACATCAAACTCCAGACAGCACCCCAAAAAATCACCTTCCAATCTCGTCTGCCAGTCTTGGTAACATACCGCATTCATCAAATTTCCCTGTCAAACCTTCTGTCTCTAATTTTCAACACACTCTGAACACTTCATCAAATTCATCTCTTTTTTTAATTTTTAACTCCATTCTTTTAACACCTCTAACAACATTGCTGGTCCTTAATTATACATTATGTAATGAACAGACATTAATGGCTGGTATTTTTCACACCCGATAGAGTGATCTCTAGACTTCACACTTAATGCACCTTATTCCAGTTCTTACCCAGCACAGATCTGGCTCCAACATAATGTCACCAGACTGGTTTAGTCTCCACAATTTACCATAACATACAAAACAATAACAGAAACTGTGGCCTCTTGTCTAGCATGGTGGCCCTAAGCTTTCACAGGAGATTGATGGTAAATGTTTAACAGGTTTTACACACTGCAGAGAGCTAATCTTTGCTTAGTTTAATCTATAATTTAATATTTATTACTCTTCTAAAACCAAAGAATTTATTGCCTCATTCAATCATAAAATTTAAATTTGTCTGTTTCTAAAGAAATAAAAAAAACTTAATCAAACCCTGACTAATGTTTGAGAAGCAGAAAATAAAAGCTGTACGACCTAGCCACTCTCAAACTTTGAATTCAATTCAGAATATATCGAAAACTTGTGCCCACAACTTAATGAGACCATACCATGTACCGAAGCTACGACTTGGTGAATAAAATATCAGTCCATTTTACTAACACTACCAGTGATTTTTCAAGATTTTTCAAAAGGGTCCTGTGGCTTTCGAATTAGGAAAACTGGTCAACATTTTGATCAAATTGGGAAAACCTAGTCATTATTGTAAATATGCTAAATATATCATATCAGGCAAGAAATCAAACACAAATTGATGTCCTTCTACTTTCATTTTACATACTCAAATTTCTTTTCTTTAAGCTCTTAAAATTTTCGACTATTCTGTCTAAATCATCTAGAATTGATGCATCTTTGTCATGTCGTACATAAACTATTCACATTGAACTTATTTTTTTACAAATACGTTTTTCGCCAGTTTTTATTATTGGGAAAAGTGCAAGTTAATTTGGGAAAAATTTGGTCTTTTTGGGGAGGGGAAAGTGCCATTATTCAGACCTAAAATGGGTCTTTAAAAATCACTGACTACCACATGTATGCAGAAGCTACGCCTCGGTGAATACCAGTCCAATTTACTAACACTACCACATACAGAAGCTACGCCTCGGTGAATACCAGTCCATTTTACTAACACTACCACATACAGAAGCTACGCCTCGGTGAATACCAATCCATTTTACTAACACTACCACATACAGAAGCTACGCCTCAGTGAATACCAGTCCGTTTTACTAACACTACCACATACAGAAGCTACGCCTCAGTGAATACCAGTCTGTTTTATTAAAACTACCACATACAGAAGCTACGCCTCGGTGAATACCAGTCCATTTTACTAACACTACCACATACAGAAGCTACGCCTCGGTGAATACCAGTCCGTTTTACTAGCACTACCACATACAGAAGCTACGCCTCGGTGAATACCAGTCCATTTTACTAACATTTTTACCCTTCTAATGGTTACTTACAGTTTCTGTAGGGAGTTGTTCGCTGGGAACACCCCGGGAACTATGTCCGTCAGCGAGTTGTGGTTCAGCTCCAGGGAGACTAGCTGGGTCATGTGAGCCATGAACTCCTGGGACAGAATTCCTATGTGGTTGTGGTTTCTGAAAAATGACAATATCTGTGTCAGACTATATCTTGCATACAGATCTTGATGTTGAAGTAATTCTAATTCAAACTACATTCAAATGTGCAGCTTTATCTGAAGGTTTAGACAGCACTGAACATGATTCACACTTCCTAATGGATTCAATGTTGCATCATATGTATGTAACACACTCTTCTTGCTTATAATACAAGCAACAGTACTCATGTTGGAACATTTGAATATCTTTACTAGATCCTCCAACATTATATCATCTCCTACTACATTATACAGAGGAACTTGTCTATTCCCAACATGCTTTATACCTTGAGACTTATTCAATCTAGACTGTTAGCCAACATTCACCATAAAGGCTAGTCTATAATAATGCACTCGCAAACATGACCTTCCCCTCAAATTTATGTGTCATAACACTTGTCGCGAATGTGATTCTGAATGATTATTTGAGACTATTTATTCACAATATACTTCATAATTATTTTTAATTTATTTAACAGTAATTAGTATGGGCCCCAGAATGTATATCTACATAATTGCACTGCACATAAACCTGTACAGTTGAACTTCGGTGTCTCAAACACCGGGAGCTTGAATATCATTTGAACTTCGGTGTCTCAAACACCGGGAGCTTGAATATCATTTGAACTTCGGTGTCTCAAACACCGGGAGCTTGAATATCATTTGAACTTCGGTGTCTCAAACACCGGGAGCTTGAATATCATTTGAACTTCGGTGTCTCAAACACCGGGAGCTTGAATATCATTTGAACTTCCGTGTCTCAAACACCGGGAGCTTGAATATCATTTGAACTTCGGTGTCTCAAACACCGGGAGCTTGAATATCATTTGAACTTCGGTGTCTCAAACACCGGGAGCTTGAATATCATTTGAACTTCGGTGTCTCAAACACCGGGAGCTTGAATATCATTTGAACTTCGGTGTCTCAAACACCGGGAGCTTGAATATCATTTGAACTTCCGTGTCTCAAACACCGGGAGCTTGAATATCATTTGAACTTCGGTGTCTCAAACACCGGGAGCTTGAATATCATTTGAACTTCGGTGTCTCAAACACCGGGAGCTTGAATATCATTTGAACTTCCGTGTCTCAAACACCGGGAGCTTGAATATCATTTGAACTTCGGTGTCTCAAACACCGGGAGCTTGAATATCATTTGAACTTCGGTGTCTCAAACACCGGGAGCTTGAATATCATTTGAACTTCGGTGTCTCAAACACCGGGAGCTTGAATATCATTTGAACTTCGGTGTCTCAAACACCGGGAGCTTGAATATCATTTGAACTTCGGTGTCTCAAACACCGGGAGCTTGAATATCATTTGAACTTCGGTATCTCGGACACCAGGATCTTCAACATCAGTTGAAATTCAGTATCTTGGACACCGTTATCTTGAATATCATGGATATGTCAAAGTGATTTGAAAGTGCCAACCACTTATTCTTTTAAGTACTTTACCCTCGATATCTTAAATCCTCGGATAACTCGAAGTTTTTTCTCAGTCTCATCGAGTTCGAGATAACAAAGACTGACTGTACATATATATAATATATAAACCGTTTTCAATTTGATGATGTCGTTATCTTTTTTTAGATTTGGCTACAGCTGGCCTTGTATTGATACATATGGGTTTCTTTTACCATGTTTACAGATCCTCGTTAATCATTCATCATTAAAAACTTGAAAGAAGCAGTTTCACAAGACGGAGACAGAAATGAATACCATGAACCAAATGGTCAATAATTCATCATCTTTCATGCATACTCTAAACAAATTCAACTTGAAAGTCAGTAATAAAATAAACAATAAATGAAATATTATTTCCCTCCATCAGCTGTTCGCACATGGTCAATTTTCATGGTGATGGAAATAACCATTGCAGACATCAAAAGTCTGTATCTTATCTCTTCTGGTCCAGCATCCTAGCACAACCCTTAAAAAGGCTCTCTGCTGCATTATGTAACCACGAAGGCCATTTGCACCAGCAGAATCGATTACAAGCAAATGGTTTATGGCAGCTTTACAACATATGATGGACATTTTCAACAGGCTTGTCTCCCCCTGGATTACAACATTTCTCTCACACTTACTCCTGTTTCACTGCCTGGTATGGTTCCCCAGTGATTGTATTACTGAGTCTAACCATGATAAATGACTTCCATATAACCATTTTAAGCAATTCTCAAACCAACAATAGTTTGTAATTCCAACTTTTATCACTTATAACTTCAACATTTAATTTACCTTCTTTTTTCCCCCCCTCAATCATGATATCAAATTCGTGCAAAACATCTGGATTTTACATTGTGATTACATAACTAGTTTGAACTTGGACTAATTTTTCTCTAGTTTGAATAAAATACCAGTAAACATTCAACTCTCTCTCTCTCTCTCTCTCTCTCTCTCTCTCTCTCTCTCTCTCTCTCTCTCTCTCTCACACACACACACATACACAAAACTATGTCAATAATTGACATGACAGTCTCCCTCAAGTTTCAGCAAACAGGGGTGGGTATCACAAACTAAACACACAGCATCAAAAACAGCAGACCACACACTGAAACAAAAATTCCAGTCTAAAGGATCTGTTTATTCTGGGTGACCTCCCCTTGGAAGATTTCGTGGATTGGTCGGTTCAGATAACCCCCCACCTGTCAGTCCAAACATTCACCTGACATTCAGATTTACAAATTTTTGGCAAGATACAAGATAAATTGGGCTGGCCAGTCACCTTGCATACCTGCACAGTACATAGTGACTATACCTATCACTGTGTGATTTTTATCAGGTGAGCAGCAATAGACGTTATCGCTCTGAATTTCATTGTTCATCCCATTAACAGACTTGTTTCTCCATGTTTTTAACACCCTTTTTTAAATATACTTTTTCAAGGTTTTCAATTACCCTTTTTAAAATTTTTCTATAGACTTTGTTTATCTGAAATATGTGGGGGGAAAACATCCGAGTTAACGTGTTGTTAGTAATAAATTGTATATCACACTTTCACTTACAATTCTAAAACTTTCAACTTTCCCAGTCCTTTCAGCTGTGGCACTTCATTGATTTTGTTATGGTTGATCTTCCTGGGAAAAAAAATTAGATTTTTGTAAATAACATACTTAATATTGTTGATAGCAATTGCTACCTTTACTTGGTCTTATTAGAAAAATATTAGCATGCATCCTCACGCCTTAACTGTGAATAGCACAAAAAAAATGGCCCTTGATTTGACGGTTTAACTTGCTACTTGTAACAAAATTTTTACTTCAAACACACACCAATGGCCTTAAATTTTTTTTCATAACTCTTGAAGATGTCAATTTATAACACTCGCAGATTTACACGATGTGTGTTTAAAAAACCAATGTCGACACAAAACGGGTTTCAAAACACCGTCAACAAGACATTTATCTTTCTATATGAGGATCACCGACAAAGTTCGCAGGGATATTCAGGAATTTCGATGATTTTGTCTCCTGTTTGGTCGATTGCAATAATCCTTGAAACAAAGGTATCAACAATCTATTTGATACTAAACCAACATATAACATATTTCATTTGATAATTTTTTATAAGTATACTATTTTTTCTAATCACTTGATATGTAATTTCTAATATACTTACAAAATTTCCAAAGATGTAAGATGTTCAAATATGCTGTCATTTAGGAAGTGCAGGTCATTGGAACTGATGTCTCTGAAAATAAAACGAAACAAATTTTATTTATAAACTTTAAAATGATTTTTTCTGCTTGAAGACTTAAATTAACGCATCAATTTAGGGAATTGAAAGCACTTCCAATTAATGTTTACAGAAAATTTTTATCTATTCATTAGTTTATACTCTTTTAATATTCATGATGGCATAAATAAGATAAAAATTACTCTATGAACAAGAAAAATCTGTTTCTTTTCAAAGTTTGCAAGATGTTGAAAAATACTTCTGAAACCCTGCACTCTCATCTTAAAACTAAGAGGAAAGTTGTAAATAAAACTTGTGAATTCAAACATAAAAACTTGTCCTAGCTGTAAATTTTTCTTGTAACTGTGTTAAACAGAGAGGTTTCTCAACACATACAAAGTCAACATTTCCCTACAATATACTTAACCAAAGCACAAGATTTACAACCCCTTTTTGAATAATGCTTTTAATTTACAAACATTGAGTAAGAAAATACATGTACATAACACGTAAATTGCAAATGGCAACACAATTACCATACTTTTTCACATCAAAATATAATACACATTAAATAATTATAAAAACAAAAAGAAAAATACATAAATGTATATCAATCATAAACTTGGATGGGGGGGATGTTATTAATTTAAAAAAATCTTAAAAATTACGATACCCTGTATGCACATGTATGTATACACACTATTTAAAATTTTACAGATGTCCATACCGCTTTCATTTATTCATGTCGGACTTTTTTCTCTATTTGAAAGTAGCTGCTGAATATTGACAATGTACATAAAACAAGCCTGAATTTGACACGCTCACTGTAGCAAGCCCTGAATGAATCTAGTGTACTGGAATTTTGTGCATGCATTTCCTGCAGTTCAAATCATGTGTACTAAAACTGCAACAGATACCTAAAAACAGTATAATGCAAAAAACCAGGGTTACAAATTAAAAAGATTCCTCCAACAATCTCGGGAGGTTTTTGGTGTATTTGATAGGCACTTGATAGTCATATCAAGTTATATACTGCAGGTGCAGTCTAATCACTCCAAAACAATGCAGAGGAAATGAGTGGTCTAGCTATTTACCCCGACATACCTGCCAAACACATGAAAAGAAGGGTGGTTCTTTCCATCCAAATCATTTACATAAAACTATACAATCTAAAAACCGAACTAATTTGTAATAGACATCGGGGAATGTCCTGGCCATAAATTTTCCGTGCATTAGATTCTTGTTCGCAATTTTTTTTTTCGGTTTCCACATCTTAGGTACATTGTATCTAGTATCCAAATAAAGGCCCATAAAGGACAAGGTATCAATTTACTTACAAAAAATGATCATGTGAAAAAAGGAATGAAATAATATTAAAGCTAACTTCAAACACTTCACATCGTATAAATCTTCAACCTAACTACCACCTTGCAGATCTAAATTCATGACCAACTTGGAACCTGTGTTTTCATGTAAATTAGCCTTTCATGAAAAAAAATAAATATAAAACCAATATCGGATTACCGTTTTCAAGTCATACAGGATTAAAGAAACACCAATAAAAATGTTACACTGGTCCCCTTTTAAATTAAAATAAAATGAAGATGTCAAAAATAAACTTGTGTGAACTCCCTGCTAAACTTTTTAACAACAGTGTACCCAATCCTGGGGAGCGACGTGTTATACTTGATTTAACATTAAATGATGTTACCTAATCTTTTTACTATCCTAAAATATTTGTTTTCCGAGAACTAGATGTTTAATTCATCACTGGACATGCATAATTCAGACACCTGTTGCTGTAAATAATTACTTTCAATTCAAATTACTATTTGCTTTTCAAGCCTTTTCTCAAAGCAAGTTGTAATTAACCCACAGAGACCCACTGAGAAATCACATCATTTATCTACATTCTGTGGCCTTCTCTTGAAAAAAAAAACGTTACAAATAATGTAATAAATTTTCAAAGTCGTTTAAACAAGAATGCAATTACATGCATGCTGATGACAAACTAATGAATTCATCACCCAAGCCTGTTGAGAAATGTGTTGCAACTGTAGTACATGAATCCCCGAACAAGATGGTGCTGCGATACCAAATGTTTTATAATCCGTAATAATAAGTTCACATTGAGAAGCATTGGACCGCATTAAGTCCTGCTTGGTTTTAACACCTTTACCCAATAGTTTGACCCTCTTGGACCAACAAACACTTTCCCCTGTATTATTCACACAAAACGATGAACAAATGGCCCTTGGCACCAAATCATACTTATAGATTTATAAATTTGCCAGGTGTTTAATTCTTTGTCAGGCCTGGGTGTAGAACTTTTGATTGTCACTATTTACATTAGCCGTGTTAATCTTCATACCAATGATAATGTACTATATACATAAAACTTCATAATAAGATTTAGGCGACGTTTTTAATTAGACGGACATACTACACACAAGGTTAACCCGTCATGCACATCAATAAAGGTGATCTTTCTTAACTTATAATTTACATATACATAAATCTGTTCAATTCTTACAAACATTTGAATTTATAAATCATAATTCATCTTAATTAACTAGTATAGATCTATCCCCTCTCCCACAATTTTTGAACATCGAATTAAATTTTTAAACATTAAATTAAATCAACTCAAACCTTTATATTTTTATGCGAAAAGCAAATTTTACATTATACCACTAAAGGGATGTAACATAAATCTGACAATAAAATTAGAAAAAATGTAAATCAAAATAATTCTAAATCCCACATCATTTTAAGCATGTCATTGGCATTAAATTCATAATTCATTGCATTACACGCATTTTAAACAAACAGTAAATTCAACATATTACCATGATTAATGTTAGTGTCAAGATTGATTTTAGAAATGTGCATAATATAATGTAGATATATATATTAATCTACCTAATTATCGTACATTGCACATTAATCAAATATTTTTAAAGTTATACTAAACTTATATGTTAAATTGCTATTATCAAAAAATTCGAGAAAATTTGAAAATAGCAGCCTAAATAATTGTATATTGCTAAATTCTGTGACAGAGCAGTTCTCTCTAACACTGAAACCACTGTGAACCAATCTGACATTTGATACTTTCGGAATTACTTTCCCTGTCATAGGTGGCACTACATTAATTAACACCTCGATATATATACATATATATACGCGCCAGTATAGGTAAATAATTTTCTTACAGCCCCATGTGTAAAAACAACAGCTTTCAAAACTCCCCCACTGTTCCACCTCTTGAGTTGTGAAATATTCTATCAAAGAGTTAGAGTCAACAGTTGGTGGACTGACCACCATTTGACACAAGTAAAGTCCTCTGGTTCGCAAATTGAGAGGCTAGCTCCTGCTTTGCCACGGTGACACTTTTGTACACAGCGAGATTAAAAGCAAACACTGGCTACAATAGACAATTTCATGCTCGGCGAGCACTTGTATTGGTTTTGTTCCACGTGCAAAAGTAACCAATTTCCAGCCCCTTTGTGTGAAAGGCAAGTTGTTTGGGCATACTATTGATATAAGTATTAGCCACTGAAGAAAAACTGACCTTATTTACTTAGTAGGAAAAAAGTCTTTCAAAAGGTGTTAAAAGCTAAAAACAAATTTCTTATTAAAGCATGCAAACTCTTACATATATAAGTACCTTGTATCGAAGTCTTTAGGAAGAGAGGGACGTGTTTAAAATATGCTTTTTCTTCCTTTCATTTTTTAAAACAAATTTATAAGAATATGAACCGTACTGACAACATTATGCTGGTTACTGGTAAGAATTTCAAAGAGTATTCACAAGTGATGCTAGTTAATAAAAGACTAAATTAAAACAAGTGATGTTAGTTAATAAAAGACTAAATTAAAACAAGTGATGCTAGTTAATAAAAGACTAAATTAAAACAAGTGATGCTAGTTAATAATAGACTAAATTAAAACAAGTGATGTTAGTCAATAAAAGACTAAATTAAAACAATTTGTAATTGACCTTCAAAGGATATAAAGAGTATTAGACAAGAATCTTGATAATCTTCAAAATAACCAAGATTGAAGACAAAAAAAACCCTTTAAAGTCCTTAAGATTTATTAGATTTGTTCAATCCTCTCGCCCCTAAATTCACAATCACAAAAAACATTGTGAAAATCAACACTGAATTAAAGAGACAAAATTCTAATTTTCTATTGATTGCACAAGTTGGTGATAAGGGTTGCAATATAGCCCGCAATACAAAAACTGAAGGGCCTTATACTTTTTACTATAGCACATCTTATACACCTGAGTAATTCTATATCCCTGCCTTCTACCTGGGAAGTCCCGATTGTTTTATGAACACCTGGCCTTCCATGCAAGCCTCTGGCTTGGGATTGCACCGTGATAATGCTGGAACATACTGTGTATATTTTAAAAAGTCAAATTTTTGCCATCTAAACTTAAGGAATTAAATTTACTGTGTACACCTGTACAAGTATATTTGCAAACGAGAGTTCACCTGGCAATAAATGTATGCAAGCACGGGAATATATTTTAAACCACATGGCCAACTTCTATAAATTATTAGAGAATTTCTGGTCGATTTAAAAATCCGAATTTGCTTATACATACATGGGAGTACATGTATATGAATTTAAAACCTTGACAGGTAAAAAAAAAAAACCCAAAAATTACTAAGTACTAATGCCTTAGTCCAAACAACAAAGAGTTTACTGTTTACACCTCATACAATATCTTTCTTGTTTTCTTCATATAAAACAATACCTAATTATCTCTATACATGACAAGCACCGTTTCTAGGACTTGAAACACAACACTGAAGGTCGAACTGTGGAGTACACCTACAGTATTAGGTAAAAGTCATCAATTTCCACTTGAATTAATAATGAGCTGACCCAGGCCAGGTGCTGGCAATCAAACTCGAGACTATATCTAGACCTTATTCAATGCTTTCTACATTGACATACTCCCCAAAACCTCACTTGAAAAGGAATTTGCAATGTCACTGCAATATTCCCAGGAATTCATGAGCATTCTATGAATTTTGTAAAAACATGTATTATTTCTGCTTTAGTAAAGTGAAAATCTCCAGAAACTTTTTTTGGGGGAGGGGGGGAGAGAGATTCTTAATTCAATGGATGTTTCCTTACTGTTGATGTACGTACGAATATCACATATATAGTACACAAGGTCTATGGGGAAGGAACTTTCATGTAGACCTTAACATATAAATGAACATCAAGAGAGAGGACTCAATCAGTTACACACTAAATAGATATGAAATATGACAACTTGTAGGCATAAATTCTAAAGCTATCGGCCATGAGTTAGATTACCATCAAATATTAACATAAAACATCAAATCCCGACTTCTCTCTCCTGGCGTACACCTGGTCCTGAGCAAGGAAAAAGTACACTTTATTTGCTTACGACAACACCATTAACACCATGCTACATATTTTCCTCTTATTCAAGTCTACTTCTAACATAAAATGCTACATCTCTTTAGTGTAGATTTCACAGCAAGATCTACAGAATCCAATCAAATTACTGTGTGCCGATTTTCCCCCTCCGCAACACCTCGCGCACTAGGATTGAAATTTGAGTAATGAAAGGGGGGATGTTGAGGTTAAAAATAGAACACTTAAAAAATATAGGAGAATGTCAGACAGGCATGTTTACACCCAAAAAGTTTATCTAGAATTTACAGACTTGTAAGTCTGCTCAAGTTGGGAAACAGAAATAACATGACTGTGTGCACTGCTGCATATAATATAAAATGTAAATCTCGTCATGTATTTTATGATATCAAGACAATTCTGTTATAATACTGTAATTATACGAGCTACATGTTGCAAAAGTCGTCCTCCAGCTTCTTAATATCCAGAATATACTATCTACACGCAAACATGACTGCACAACTGATCGCTGCCTTCCACATTCTTAAAACAAGCTTTTCCGATTCAGAAGTACATCCCGTCTTCTTAAATTATTCAGGTTACATAAAAAGCAAATATAATATCACTTGGAACAGAGACCCTAACTTTCCATAAAAAGTCAATCTCTATTTTCATTAAACTTTCACGTACTTGGGAGCCCAACCATGCCATTTTACGGAGTGACTTCACAAATTTTATCGCTTAATATCATGCAATATCAAGAATTTATCGCTGTTACGCTATTATTATCTGAAACCCATATTTCATGTTTTTTTATAAAGCTTGCCACATCATAGATGAAAGTGTGCACATTAGCTAGGTAATGATTTCTATTGACTAACTTTGTATTTTATATGTACAGAGCTAAATGTTGACATAAAAAAAAATCCATAGCATTGTGTGGCATACCACTGAGCACTTTACTCTGTGGTGAAGCATATTTTGTTCAAATTCATAATTATAACAGGTTATCGAAACTAATTAGGACTAGTCACTTACAATTGTACAAACAATACAGTGTGTTAACAAGCACTTCCTTTGAATGATCACTCTTAATACCAGCTGTACAAATGTACTAGTTACAAAATTTTAAAAACAAAATATCACTACAAACAAGATTTATCTTAGCCTAAACATAACAAATACAAATAGTTGTTCTTCAATCACCCAAAATAAAAACAACAATCAAAATTCAGTCCCTATTTAACATGGATGTACAGAGTTCTAGTTACTAGCTTACAGTAAAAAATAAAAACCCTCAGCATTCTCAGAGCACAAAAAAGTACAAAGTCTTTTGCCACCGTAGAAAATACCATATACCGAGAGCCTACCAACAGCCCTGACATTCACTCCCCCCCCCCCCCCCCCTTCACATCCTCACATTGATGTAGCATAGTATTCATCTTGATCCGTTATTCGTCAACTTGCAACAGTCTATGCGAAAGACATCGGACCATCGGACCTGACCGATGTGCAGTGCCTCGGGTCCGATGCATCATTTTTCACACCGGACCGGAATGTCCGATGTCTCAGTGTCCGGTGTTGAGCTTTACTATTTAAATTTACTTAGTCATTTAAATGTTTGTTAGAAGTAAAAAATAGCACACAAATCCAAATACGTACATGAATGTGATTAAATCCGAATGGACGGTCTAAAGTATTATACGGGAGGGATCCCTGGTGTAATATTACTAGTATGATAAATAAGATTTCCTTGGTTTTGCATTTTCATGTTTCACTTTATTACATTAGGTTTTTCTGTCTGACAAAATTTGGTTCGGTCCTGTGTTCATTGATTACACAGGACCGAATGTCCTGTGTGGTCCAAAAAACGTTCTCATAGACTGTTGCAAGCAGTTGTATATCAGATCTTATATATATGCCTGTATGTATGCACATAAGAAACATATAAATTGGACAAACCATAAAAACATTTGGTGTAACGCTTCAACTTGGATTCTGTATGAACATTCTACATGAAACATACCATCTGTTTGGCATAGAAGTAAACAAGCACTCTACATAAAAAGCCTGTATTAACATTAACAGTATTAATTTGAACCAATCTGAGGTGTAGCAAATATACTCCCCCTTCACAAAGCGTCTTTTCATTCTACATCCTTCTCTCTCTTCGGCTTGATATTTAGGGGTTGAGGTGTCCCAGTACACTTTCTATTGCACCTATTTCCCGCACGTGTGCTTTACTATATAATAACCCGCAAAAGCAATATGGTCAGCATGTTTAAAATTTGATATTTGCATGTTGCTTTCAACTTTCTATAGCAGAAACAACTAACAATTATTCGGGCAACGAATTTGGAAAACAAATGACAGATTGTTTACATGTTACAATCTGTACAATTAGTGTGACACAAATCATACAAAACAATGATTAATTCCAAATATCATACTCCAGTTAATATTTCATATCACCGATGATCATAGTCTCAGTTTTCATGTGTACCCTTTGCCCAACTAATGGCAACCTCTTAACGAAATTTAAATCATGAATAAAGAAACTGTGTGGACAAGCGGAAAACTGAACCCATTGCATGATGTAAGGCATCAGAATAAAGGTGATCATGTTCTCATATTTCAATAGAGAAGCCTAGCATTGTGCCCTTCATGGACAATTCCTAATATACATTTAGTAAAACTACAGACCTATAAAAAGGCAAATGTATCTTTATTTCCACCATAATAAAAATTTCAAATGAAAGGAAAAACATATTTCAACAGATGCACCAACAAAACACCATGAAAAATATTTCAAACATTTATCGTTGTTAAAGTCAAAACATGAATATATATCAACCCGACTCAATCTAAAAATATACTCTTTTCTTGTTACAATCATTTGAAAGCTGTACATACAGTTGCTGAATACATCTCCTTGAACATTAATTAGAAATTTTAAAAAAAGTCAAGCCAAAGGATCCATCAGCAAAAAATTTATATGGACTTGGCAGAAAATGGCAGTACACCTCATTGCTTGGACTGACAAAATTATTAGAATGTCCAAGAATGTTAAAAATCAGATCTAAAATACTTAGCAAACTGTATGAGATTTATATTGCACCATCAACCATGACTTTGTTTGGCGGTGTGTTTTTATTAATTCATGACACAAACTAATCTCTACTTTACAGATTTTGGTAAGCCTCCATTCTACATCATTTGTCATCAGGATTTTTCCTGTGTTCTATGATTTACACAACACTTCACACTCAACAACATCACATCAAAAATAAATCCATAAAACTTAACTTTGTCATACAAACATATCATAATTACAGAGTTCTTTTTTTTTTAAAAAATCCAAAATATACTTCCTAACAAGTGCTTCCCACAAGACTTACTCCATGTCAATTTCTCTAAGCATCTCTACAACATGTTCCGTCTCTGAACCTCGATATCCGAATCTGAGATAACTGACACTCAAGCATAAAGAAAATCTAGTGCCTATAAAAACTGATGTGCTCATGAGACTATACTTACAGCTGGGTCAGATTGTTCAATCCCTTAAAATCGTCTTTTGATAAGGAAGAGATTCCATTGTTCTGCAATTCTCTGTAAAAACAAAATTACATAGAATACAATATAAATGCAGATGTCTGAAGAGGAAAGTTTCTGTACAAATCATACATGTATAAAATTCATTTCAAGTTTTTAAATTTCCAACTATGATCCAGACTTTATAAGAATTTTGCAGCATTCCTGTAGCACTGTTGAGAAATGATAAATCAATACCTCTATGTATGTAAATGATTAAATGAAGTATGCCCAATGGATTACATTTTCTCTTAAACTTTATGAATATAATAAAACAGATGAAAAGGTTCTGTCAAATATCTTAATGCAGAAAAGGAATTAAGTTAACCGAATAAAATCAATAAAACTTTTCATTTCCAACCTTGTCCCAAATTGTTTTTAATACATAAACTTCTATTTTCTTATTGCTAGTATCTTACAAAATAGATGCTGGAAGCAATACTGCATATTAAATATGTAATTCATGAAATTTCTATTTAGAGCCCTTGACTATTAAGTGGTGTTCTTGTAATTCTGCCTCAAACAGGAATCAGCCCTTGAATTAAGTGAGAACAATTTCCTGATAGTATCAGATCATCTCGTGTTTTATTTCCTCATAATCTTCCAGAGCCATCACAGTGGGTACAGGCACTTGTTATATTGTTTTGATTGAATTATTCTTTGAAAATTCATTCAAAATCAAAACTAACGGGAAATTATAATGGATTGTTCATTAATTCATGCATGTTTGTGTCTTTAAAATTTGTAATATATATAAAGTATCCACCCTCGAACACTTCTTAATCTCAGCAGATTTTAACCATTGAAATCTGTTCTTTATTGGCATTTCAAACATGCTTTGTCATATATCTATTCAGCTCAATTAAATTAATAGCTTCACATCAGCATTCAGTCTGAAAGTACTTTTTATCATAATCAGACAAGAAAAAGCAGAGCTACAGAAAATTGCAGGTCTACAAGAGTGCTCTATAGAAATATTTGAATTGGCTTTGTTGAAAACTTTTTTTAATTGATGTTTTCTTCATGTTAGAACCCCTTCTATACCCCAATATTCAACTGTTCACAAAGATGTATCCCTGAGAAAACCAATATTCTTTTGAATTGAAATTTCACTCGGCAAACACAAAACAATTCTTTCTTTTGGACGTTACTTTGAAACGGTTAAGTAAATAACTCAGCTGGTCTTCACTGCATTAGAAGACGAGGTCTATGTAAACAAAAGCACATTACAAGAGAAGACAACCCCTGGCAATAGCCTTTAGTAACTTTATAAACTTTTAAACCGTTCTGCTGTTAGAAATAATTACTTCACTACATATGTGTATTTCATGATTTCCTATGAAAGTGTATCAGATTTTAACTTTTACATGGTAATATCGATATCCATCTACTCGTTAGGACTAAGTGTGTCAGAAAAAGAGGTCACTACTTACAGGCGAGTTGTCCATGCTGGAAATATGAGATCTTTTGGAACATTTATAAGACCTTGCCGAGAGCAATCTACGAGATTTCCTAAACAATTACAGTAGGTAGGACATTGTTGCTGTGAGCCCAATGTTCCCCCAACACACATCAAATTCCATGTAACAAAAGCAGCAAATACATAAACAGCGGCCGCCATTTTGGCAGACCCATGGACAGTTGAAGTTTTGGATTTTCACCCAAATTGCATTTACACACAATCAACGGTTAATCGTTCCACACGGAAGAAATAAAGACATTCTGCTCCTTTGTGTGGTGCGAGTCTCTGCTCAATCGATGTCCATTTTGAATGATTAAAGTCCAAAACACTGCACTTCTTCGCAAGTTCTGTATAGTTCGAGATCTCACGAATGTTTTACATCGCCTCCTAAGTCTGGAGAGTCAATACATACCGCAAATTGTAACAAGACTTCTGATTGGTCAAAACAATCACGTGTGTGTTAATTTAACACCCCTCGGTTTGAAAGGTGTCAAAAGTGTGTGTATTGTGGAAATTGGTGTCAATCAAAATCAATTGATAATTTAAAACATCTAGAATATTAGGAAAAATACATTTATTTTCTAATTTTATGAAAACAATAGTCGCGTAATATGAAATTATACAATTTTCAATATCAAAATGGATTGATATTAATTAAATTGTCGAACTTCATTGTGCAATGAAAGTATATTTTAATAATTGACAATAAAGGAACCGATATCAAATTATTATAAAAGATTTCTTGATTTACGTATTTTAATGTTTATTTCGTGTTTTCTGGATTTATTGCTATACTGATTAAATTCACAATGTAATGAAATTCACTGATTTCATTCTATCTAGAGAGACAAAACTTTCCGGCGTAAATTAGACTCATGGAGAATAAAATCTTGAACTCATTGATGGTGTATAGTTGGGGAACACTGCACTGGGATTCTAAGAGTTGAAATTTAATGAATCCTATACAGACATTTCATTCAACGACCTTAGGTACTTGTGGATTTGAACTTTATGTCGAATAGCGACAATTGCTTTCTTTATTTCCTCCCCTTTTCATATTCAAGTGTAGTTACCCCGGTAATGCTCGTCTGTCGTCTAGCGATTTCTCTCTTTTCTTTTAGGCAATTCGTCCTCCAAACGTTGTCAAGTTTTGCGTGTCTACTCAAAAACATTCTTCATTTCAGAGACTTTTTGTAAGTTTTATTTTTACTCCTATTTTGATCCTGAACTAAAGCAAACAACCTGAGAAGATTTAGACATTTCTAACGTGGAAGAGTAAATGGCAGATTTCTTGACACGGTATAGAATGAAATGAAATTGATTCTGACGTGTCGGAAATTCAACTCAACAGAAAGCAGTTTAATTAAACTTTGTTAAGGATATTGGCAAACCTAATGAAAAAAAAATTACCTCAAAATAACTCAGTCTGTGTGTGTTCATTGCAAATTAGCAGGGTAATTAGAAAAAAATAAGATAAATAAACTCTATTTATTCGTTTTACCTGTTTCGTTATCGAATACTTTTAATGATTCCCCCTTTTTATCGATCTTTCAGATCCCCATGTCTGGATTACACATGATCAACCATTATCATATAGTTAGGTATTTTTGCGTAATTAATGCTAGTGTGATGAGGACGGGTATCTTTATTTGGGACAGCATACAACTGTACGGCTTATTTTTAAAATATATGAAACTCGCGTTAATAATTTTCAGATGTTCCTTATGATTGCCTGCTTATACTCTGATATATTTACTGACCTGAACAAGACATATATTTACAGGGCTAACTGAGGATGTGACCGGTCAACAGGGGGATGCTTGTTACTCCTCCTAGGCACTTGGTTCCGCCTCTGGTGTGTCCGGGGGTCCTGTTTGCCTAACTCTTAATTTTGTATTGTGTAGATATGGGATTTATGAGACTGATTACTATTCGTTTTCTTTGCATTTATATCTATATACATGTACATGTAGTTAATTTAACAAATGATATATAGCTGTGGAGAGTAGTACGACTACATGTATTTATTTCTTTGTTTTACTTTGTTTTTGTATTTTGGTGCAATCGACATTTTTGTTATGAAACGGTCCTACACATTAATAATGTTTCATTGTATAGGGCCTACTGTATATATACGTCATACTATATTCAGTGCATTACAGTTATCTAATACTATATATATATATATATATATATATATATATATATATATATATATATAATTACCCATTTATGTTTAATTAAGGTACATTTACTTTGCGACAAGGATTACGAGACTGGGAGAGTTCATGAATTGTTTGTTTAAAATAAATCTCTTAACTTTATCATTATTATTATTAATGATATTTTAAGGATACTAAAGAAACGGGGAACCACATGTTAACACGTGGTAATAGATAAAATTACATCTCTCTGACGAAGCGCGAAACATAAATTTGAGTTACCAAGACAACGCGTCACGTGTTTTATACGGCGCGTAACTCCAGAACCTTGAAGTCATGGAGCAATACATTTACACCAGGGAAGAAAATGTCCGTTACCGAACTCAATCTTCTAAATTTAAGCGTTTGTATGCAACAGACGGCTGTTATTGGTTTTTTTTCGTGACATCTACTTTTTAGGGGTATGATATGGGTGTATCCGATTTAACCAAGTGAAAGACCAGCTTTCCTAAACATATAGTTATCTCCGAAGCAGCTGCTATGGAAACTTTTTTTTTCCCATGATGAAACGGAAAAAAATTAATAAAATGTTTGATTGGGCGTACTATTATTTGCACTTAATATCATTCTCAATAAATATTGATAGCACGTGTTGATCAGACATGCATGTGCTCTATCAATACATTTCTGTACGTATGATCCACACTTATCTGATGCTCGTATAATATTGATGTTTGACTATAGATTGTCTTTCAGAATGATGAAAAGAAAGCAAAATTTTTACTATACATGTTTAACGAGTTTAAAAAAAAAAAAAAAATCATTATGTAGACTTTGATGAATGAATCCTCCTCAACGCATGCAGCCACTGCTCATACATATGCACTTGGTATATATAAATTGTATATATAGATCTATTCGTTTTAATACATGTGCATGGAGGGGGGCTGCATTCTTAGCGGTTTAGCGCTGACTGAGAGAGAGATACAGAGAGAAAGGGAGAGAGGGACACACACACACACACACACACACACACACACACACACACACAGAGAGAGAGAGAGAGAGAGAGAGAGAGTTATTGCATGATTACTTTCACAATAGAAAAAAACAGTTCTTCGAAGTCGTCTCAGATATTTGCATTCCTATTTCTATTTATTTAAGACTTGATAAATATTCCATTTCATTGCAAAAAGAATGAGTTTAGGTTATCAAGGCCTCAATACTACAAGGTTCAATCAAATTTCAAGAATTTTTATCAACAGCAAATGTTTGTTTCTAATTTATTCTTCAGTTTATTATGCTCTCCAATAGTTTCCTCCTTTAGGAAGAGCAGATTGTCCGAATTAATACCCCCAGGTGTTACTACACAGTCTACAAGGAGTTTTAAAAAACAAGATGTCCATGGGCCACATCGTTCACCTGAGCAATGATTCTTTTTCTTCTCAATATATATGTATTACAGGTGCATGTTTACAAATTAATATCAAACATATAAGATCCATAAGATGAGAACTATATTCGATCCTAGTGAATGAGAAACTTTGATTAGTCCCTAGAGCCTGCATTCAATGTTTTGCAAATGAATTTGACGAACGTGCGGATTTCAAAAGAAAGATTATCATATAATATCCATATATGCATGCATGTACACACTGCCTTTGTAATTATAAACTCTGTCGTGGCCGCTTTGACCAAAGGGTTGTTTTCAACATGTAATGTTTAAACATTTCCAATGTTTTTGCCTTTGATACCTCTACAAATTGTAATGATAGCCATTTCATCATGAATGCGTTCAGTTGTAACCAGTGAATACGTATGAATACAGATGCGTATAGTACGTCTATTGTAATGGCTGGGCATTCCGACAGAAATTTAAGTAGAATGGAAATATAGGAAATAAAGTTCATTTTTGTAAATACATGCATGAGGGTATGAAATGCAACGCTTCGCGCCGGCCTACTTTTCATGAAACGCGTCGCAATTCATACGCTCATGCGTATTTTCCAAAATGAAATTTATTTCTTAGATATAAACGATACGCATATATGTATGGTGATATTTAAATTTTTATATCCTTGTGACATTTTCATTATACTCGTGTGGTTCCTGACACATCACTGGCCCCCACGTTAGTAAATGATTTGAACAAATTTAACTTTAAAATTCATTATGCAAGAAACCTTTAATGCAAGTTATGCCAGAAATTTTTAAAGTAAGTTAAGATCGAAATTTCTGCTTTTCGACGTTTTAGGAAAGATTCACCAAATATTAAGTCCTATAATAACTATGTATTCCTTAATTATCTCCCTTTGAATGAGATTTGATCAATCATTTTGAATAAACAACTTGGAACTTATGCTTCGGCTGTGGAACGTAGCTCCATATTCTCAAAGAATTGTTTATACCAAGTTTAAGTTTAGGTGAAATCGAGAATAAGTTGAATGTGAAAAATAAAAAAACAAAAAAACAACCGACAGACAGACAGACAGACGGACGGACAGACAGACAGACAGCAGAAGACTGGGACAAATCTCGATCACGATAGCTGTACTTTAAGCCGCTCTAAAACCCTGTACGAAAGACTCGATCTTAAATCTATAAATACTATTTCAGTGTACGGTAATTACATACATGACGGATTTTGTCAACCATATCGATCTGCTTCTAAAAGAGAACGCGCACCTGTCAATAAAAATTAGAAGAAAATTTGTAATTTGTCTCTCTAGCGTTTTGTATCATAGATCACGGTTAGTATTACACGCTTTATTTACTTTGGTATTCAAATATTTTAACCCTGCCAAACAGCTGTTGCAGGCATTTGAGATTTTAATATTCTAAAAGAGAAATTTGACACACCTTCACGGTAAAAATGAAGTCCCCCATTCAGTGCATTAAAAAACAAGATATCATTGCAACCTTGTTTATTCCGTGCTTACGAGAAACCTAAATATCAGACAGGTTAATGAAGTGCCATTTAATTATTTATATTTCTTATTTGTTGATATCAATAAACAATTATTGATATTAAGCATTTGCATTCTTGATATTTATATTATTAATTTCATATCAAGAATTCTAATTTTTGATATCAATAAGTAGTGATTACCGGAACATGTATCAATCTAAAAAAAAAAAAAAAATCCGAAATCATTACCAAGAATTCAAACCAGCGGTATCATGGATTTTTTTTTTTTTTTTTTTTTTTTTACCGATATTTGATATCAACATTTAAAATCTTGATATGATTAAATTTATGTGTTTAAAGCATTTCTTGACAAGAATTCGATTTCTTGATATCAAGAGTTTGAAATCGTAATGTGTGTATGATGGAATTGGGCAGATTTTTTTCATATCAAGAACTTGAAAATGATCTCTAGCAAAACATACTTCAAACCTGATTTCAAAAGATCGAGTTTTTCTTGTTTTTCAAAATAATTGATACAGGAATTATTTTTCTTAATTTGGAAATACAATGTAGATTTGGTAGTAAAAATAGAGAAAGAAAAAAAACTAATTAAGAAGATAATGAAGTCGATGCGATATTTAGAAGATCAAAGAGAAACCTTGCAATGTAATTATTATATTAATAAAGGAACAACACATTGCTCTATCAACGAGTCGACGTTTTTCATAAATCTCGGAGATTCTCTTGTCGTAAATCAGTATGCATGACACTGCAATCAAGGTTATCACTTTTGAAGCATCTTTTAGCGGAATGTATGCATGTTTCAATGTAATTTAATATTACAACCCACATCTGCTATTTTTAGACTTGGAGCAACACAAGAAGCTTAATGATTAATTTTTTCATCTTGTTATTTAAAAAAACAAAACCAATTTATGTCATGCAATTCAAAAATTCAGTTAATTTGGATGAAGAATTTCTGAATATTTTCTTTTTCATATCAAAAATTAGATTTGATAATCAAAAGTTTGCAATGTTTTTAAAGAATTATTTCATATTGCTATTACATATCTAATAAATCAGCTGCATATATCAAAACGGCACCCCATAGTCAGGTTTCCAATCCCGGCGATATATACATGTATACATGTAGGTCAATGGTACATGTATGGGCTTGGTGGTGTAGTTTTAGATACTTATAGAAAATCGTGAAGTGTAGACATAAATTATGTGACGTATACGCTCATAGATGTGATGTGCACTATATGTCGTTTTCTGATTTTTAATATTTTATCGAAATTAAATTGAAAATCAGTAGATAACGATGTGGTTTTGTGCTCATCCTGGATCTGTGCGTGGGGGTGGGCGGTTTTAATTCTGGATCATGTGATATAGAAACACACGTAGAAGGAGAACCACCTATTCCCACCCCCACCCCAATGTAAGTGGGTCACCAAGATATAAGTATACTATGATAATGCCCTTCTGTCATATTTATCCATTAATTCATATAATAATCTTTAAAACTATCATTATAGGACATGAATGAAAAGATAGCGTAGAAGAGTTTTCCTTTAGCACTGAGAGGAGTATCACGAATCGGGGGGGGGGGGGGGGGTTGTTGTTAAAGCGAATTATACAATTTGAGCATTCCATTCACATAACTGTCTAGTTTGGAGTAATTCATCTATTGGTGCACGTGGCATATGCATGAATTATACCACCACGTGGTCTATAATTCATTTATCATCCAACTACCCACGGAACTAGACAGTTATTTCTTATGGTAACATCTTCTAATAAAGTTATTTTTGTAATGGTGTCGTAAAGTATTTCTCCCTCTTCATTCCCCACCCACCCCCTAGTCATATTACATCCCATCCACCCCTAATCATATTATACCCCACCCACCCCTAATCATATTATACCCCACCCACCCCCTAGTCATATTACACCCCACCCACCCCTGATCATATTATACCCCACCCACTCCTAGTCATATTACACCTCACCCACCCCTAGTCATATAATACCCCACCCACCCCTAGTCATATTATACCCCACCCACGCCTAGTCATATTACACCCCACCCACCCCTAGTCATACTACACCTCACCCACCCCTATCATATTATACATTATACCCCACCCTCCCCTAATCATATTATACCCCACCCACCCCTTAGTCATATTACATCCATCCCACCCCTAGTCATATAATACCCCACCCACCCCCTAGTCATATTACACGCCACCCACCCCTAGTCATAGTATACACCACCCATCCCCTAGTCATATTAAACTTCGGTATATATATGTTCTATGTCAATGAGCCAAATTCTACGCTTCAATGAACTGCTCAATGTCCAATAGCAAAGACCATTAAAGTTTATGTACTGCATTTTCATTCTATGACTACCACGCCCTGAAGCATCAATAGTTAGCCCCTCCCCCCCCCCCCCCCCCCCCCCCCGAAATATCAGTAACTGCCCCCTCCCCCTTAAAAAGTAACCAGATCCCAATAAGCATCAATAACTAGCCCTCACACTATGAAGAATCGGTAACTAGCCTCCCCCTAAACCATCAGCAACTATCCCCCCCCCCCCTAATCATCAGTAACTAAACCCCGAAAGCATGAATAACTAGCCTCTTGGAATCATCAGCAACTACCCCCCCCCCCCCTCCCCCCGAATTAACTACATGCAAACCCCTAAAACATCAGTACCACCCCCTAGCATCAGTAACTACCCCATGAAGCATCAGTAACTACCCCCCCCCCCTTCCTGAAGCATCAATAACTAACCTCCCTGAAGAATCAGTAACTAGACTCCTTGAAGCAATAGCAACTACCCCCCCCCCCCCCTTCCGAAGCATCAGTAAATAGAGTATGGGCCATGAACTCGAATCTACAATACACACTCCTTATATTATATAGTACTTTGTCACAATGCGCATGTGAAGCGGATGATTCTATTATAGATAAAAAGTATCGAAAGTCTTTTACCTCGATAGCTCTGCCTTAGTGCCTGAACCCCAGCTAGGCGCAGCGGTATGAAAATTCACACTTATGGTCGTCATGCTATTCAGGCACGTAGAACCAGGTTCCCTCCACTTTTTGACAACGTTCATTTTAAAAAATATTTTTATACATAGTTTGCATGCAAAACATATAAGATATATTTGGTGACTGCTCCCCCCACCCTCCCCCATACACTTTTTATAGTAGTATCAAATGATAAGAATGTAGGACTGAACTGATTAATGGACCACATGTATATATCTCATGTAGTAAAAGGGACCCCCCCCCCCCCCTGAAGACTAGGTTCAGAGTGTTTATAGGTTTATAGATATATTGTTTTCTATTGCCTATCACCCTTATATACATTTGTAGGGATGGCAGGCAATGGAAAAATTGTACAATTTAGCATTTTGACAAAATGCATGTGTTAGATTCTCTCTCTCTCTCTCTCTCTCTCTCTCTCTCTCTGTGTGTGTGTGTGTGTGTTTTGTTTGTTTTCATTTCCTTGTCAAGAATTTTTAGACAACTTCTTCTTCGCCTGAACCCTTCCACTTTGAAAAACGATACTACGTGCTGCTTTTCATAACTATGCGTAAAGTATTTGCAGTAAGGAAGACGATTAAAAACAATTTAATTTTTTTTTAAAGGTTTTTGACCCCCACCCCCTGCCCAGTTTTGGTGAATGTCTCCTTGGTTAGTACAACTATACACTGAGTAAAAAAAGATTTTAAAAGATCTCATAATGTAAGGTTTTTACGCAGGGGTTATATAAATTCCATACTTTTAGTGATAGTTTTTCTCCGCACTCTTACTATGTACCCAGTTTCGTTGTTTGATCGCCAATAATCAAGTAGATACGATAAAAAAAAAAGACATACCAAATTTTCACTACATGTATATGAGAATAACGCAGTCGCGATCCAGGATCCCCCCCCCAAATAAAAAAAAAACAGGGGGGGGGGATGCTCATGTGAAAGTCAAATATTAGCCAAAATACTCAACCCTTTGGGGTGCCAAATCTGGAGTTTTACTCACATTATTTTGTAAATTTGTGGCGGAGAGAGAAGGGGAGGGGGTCTCTACATCCACCACTGTAACGTCCGTCTTATCACCAGATACCCTGACCCAGTCACTGTCTTGGTTTATTCTCTTCTTGTTAGATGTATCACTGTATCTCAGCATGGCTGTTTAATGTTTAAAAAAAAAAAAAAAAAAAAAAAAAAAAAAAAAAAAAAAAAATTAAGAAGATTTTTTCTTCTTCAAAAAATGCATTCTAACTATAAGAACAATTAGCGTACCCTAGTATCAAAACCCCTGACATAAGCAGTGGCCAGGATTTCAAGTATTGGCCAAAATACTCAACCATTATGGGTCCCAAATTTTTAGTTTTACATGTATTATTGTGGCGAAAAAAAAGGGCGGGCTCTAAATCCGCCACATCTGGGAGCATATAATTCACAATTTGGTAGAGACATTCTTGGTCATCATATCTATAATGCACATTGTTTGTGACATGTTTTATGGAGCGCCAAATTAACATAAACTCAAATAATTGAAGATATCTTCAATTATTTGAAGATATCATCAATTCATTTGATGCTCGCAACAATTGGATTAAAGATCTCTTCAAATAATTAATGATATCTTCAATTCTGAATTATTGCGCGCATTAATTGAATTGATGATAGCATTAATTCTTCAACTGAATTGATGCGCACTTCAATTGAATTAATGATCTCTTCAAATGAATTAATGATATCAACAATTGAATTGATGCGCGCTACAATTCAATTGAAGAGAGCAATAATTGATATAATGCGCGCATTAAATCAATTGATGAGAGCAATATTTGAATTGATGCGCGCATTAATTCATTTGATGAGAGCAATAATTGATTTAATGCGCGCATTAATTCAATTATTGCTCTCTTCAATTGAATTAATGATATCTTTAATTCATTTGAAGAGAGCAATAATTCTTTTAGAGAGAGCAAACTATATAATTAAAGATATCTTCAATTCAACATATCCACAATTGAATTAATGATATATTTAATTTAATTGTTGCTCTCTTTAAAAGAATTGATGCGCGCATTAATTCCTTATACAAAAGCATTGTAAATGATTTAAAGATATCTTCAATTGAATTAAAGAGATCATCAAATTATTTAAACCGAGCTCTAAATTAATTATTGCGAGCAATATTTCTACTAAATTGATGCTCTCATCAAATGAATTGAAGAGAGCAATAATTGAATTAATGCACGCATCAAATCTAGTATTGCTCTCATTAATTGAATTGATGCGCGCATTAATTCAATTGATGAGAGCAATAATTGATTTAATGCGAGCATTAATTCAATTAAAGAGAGCAACAATTGAATTGATGATATCTACAAATAATTAAAGATATCTTCAATTATTTGAGTTTATGTTAATTTGGCGCTCCATAATGTTTTGAGTAAAGAAGGTTAAAAAAAAAACAACATTGTATGACTATGTAAAGTTTTGACTTTTGACCCCACCAATCGGGTTCCAAGGGAGCACTAATCACGGAATTCAGAAATCGTCCTGTCAGAAATTTAAATCACGACAAACAACCGCCAATCGCAATAGGTCACGTGAGTGATGCAGGTGATCTAATAAAAGATGTCCCAATTTGGGTTATTTACCATTCAAAAGGTGTAAAAATGAATAAATAGATAAATAATGTTTTCTATAGCTATTTTGTGTGTGAGGTGTATTTTGCTACAACCAATGGACCGTTTGAGAACAGTATCAGGCGTGGACCCTCGCTCTGAAAGAGATAAAGATCCGCGCATGAATACACGTGTCGCATGCAGGTGCTCTACGTACTATTTGTAAAGGTATGATTAACTCCTCCTTGACAGACTCCGGAGTGATGTGTAGACGTGTGTTACATTGTACATGCCTGATCTGTAGTACCGACCAATAAAAAATCCATAGCACTAACGTGTACTGTACAGGCATTCAGAAACTCACGACTAATGTTAGTATTCAAGACTTATATTAGTAGTCAAAACTTATGTTAGTATTCAAGACATATATTAGTAGTAAAGACTTATGTTAGTATCAAAGGACTTATGTTAGTATACATATGTACTAATGATGGTGTTCAAAACTAATGTAAGTATTCCAAACTAATGTCAGTATTCAAGAATTATGGTACATGTAATATTCCAAACTAATGTTAGTATTCAAGACTATATATCAGTATCTAAGACTAACGTTAGTTGTCAAAACTTATGTTAGTGTCATAGGACTTATATTAGTATACCAATGACAGTGTTCAAAACTAATATAAGTATTCCAAACTAATGTTAGTATTCAAGAATTATGTAAGTATTCAAGACTTATGTAAGTATTCAAGACTTATATACATGTAAGTATTCAAGACTTATGTTGGTATTCAAAACTGATGCTAGTATTAAAGACTTATGTTTGAACTGTCATCCTTCACAATAAGCGGGGATCGAACAATCACAACTACGTGTATTAATTAGAACATGTACACACGTGATCATTAACCCAAATGATCAAAGTTGTTAATAATTTGAATCTATTCTAGAGTTCATCTGGAGCTCCCCACACCTGTATAAATCGCATCGCGTGGTGGAAAAAAGAAAACTGGAGTCATTTAGCATATGGTGTCTGTTTCCCTTTCCCACCCGCCTCATTACAAATCTTTTAGATTTTTCAATCCTTCATATTTTTTCTATTTAAAAAAAATAGTCAACATATGGCGCACACGTGTTTTGGCAAAGCTAGATATTCGTTCATGGATAGGTAATTTGTTCTTCGATAGGTTAACATAACGATTTAGTACACCGAAGAAAGCACACACAGAAGTGTGAAAAACGGGAAACAAACCGCCGTCTTAATTTTTTTCTTTGGAGAAAATCTCGCTTAAATCACCCTGACAGAAGAGTCCCTGTCACTCTGAGAAGTCTGGTGTCAATACGTTACATATAAAACCTGCTTTATCACTGAGTCAATACGCGGACGAGAAGAGGACATGTCATTTTGATACAACCATCACGGCGACACCTCAGAACCCCCGTGTGCGCAAACAAAACCGGAACACCTGAAGGAATTAAAAATCAAACCATTTATTAAACCTCAAACGTGCCTGGCAGCATTTTTTCTCATCATGTGTTTTCTACAATCACCTATAAAAACTATATACCTCTATTTCCAAACTACAAGGAAGGAAGACCAAATATCTAGAGAAGACGAGGTGCAAGGAAAAACAGGAGAACTGTCTTATCTAAGGGGGGGGGGGGATACACATTCATTTAGAAAATCTACCTATGCACCTTTCAAACATTAAGAATTATGGCGGTATTTATCACGGGGGCAAATAAACCCGTCATATTGATCTCGGCTATAAGCCGTTTGGGCGACAATTGTCGGAATACGTTGGTACCTGAGGTGTTGCAACATAGTGAAGGGTCATGTACAAAGTGGCCAGGGTTTCTGAAAAACAAATAAAACTTAAAATGAGATCATTAAACAGGGCTATGGTTTAAAAAACATTTTCTTGAACCGTTTTAAGCATTTTTGTTCCTGTATCGTTCCATTTCCCAAAACATTCCTCATACCTAGCACTGTGTGTGTTTTGTCATAGTGAAACAGACCACAGAACAATCTCTTTCACGTCGTGTAGATTACAGTATTATTCATGGTTATCATACATGTGTAAAGTTACATATTTTTACATATTCATTAATAAATTAGAAAAATGGAATGCAAATAACAAGGTCATACTATATTTAGCGTATATGAAATGTTTATTTCACCAATTAAGGGCCCTCGGGGTCATGTATAGTTTTTAAACAATAAACTAGCAAAGAGTTAAATAAGAATCATTCAGATGCCCTATAATAATGTCAGAGTTCACAGTGCTGTTTAACACAGTGATACAAGTGTGATACTTGACTTCAGACAAAATTGTAATTAACACAATGAAATATACAATAATAAATAACCAAACTGCTTCACATATCGAAGGACAGTGCCAGTTTCAGAAAGAGTGGATGGTGTTATGTGAATAGTATGTAAAAATTATAATCAATATCAATATAAGAGTTTAGTACCTACGGCTACATGTACATGCAGAATCCAAATGATCCGAATATTTCATGTCTTAAGCAAGTACATTTTTTTGTAGGCTAGAATTAATTATTGTGTTTAAGTAAAATTATTTGTACCATATGAATTAACAAAGGTTAAGATAGTATGTGTATATGCGACCAGTCGCCAGCTTAGAAGAACAAATGGAACATTTGCTTCTGTTTAAGGTCATTGGTTCGATTCCCATTCTGGCACAGTTGATATATACTTCCGGGGTCTGGTGTCGCACATTTGTCACCTTGGAGAAAGATAATGATCGGAGAATTATATATATATAAAAACCACTCAAATTTTAATTAACTCCTGACTTTAAGAATCAGACAACACCATGCGAAATATCGTCAACGTCGTTTTCACTGGGAGTGGAATAAATTTACAATTTTGTGTTATTTCCCTCCAATTCCTATTTATGAATTTTTAAGATGAAAATTATTTTTTATGTGTGCCCAGGTGCATTAATGTAATTTTAGTTTATGCAAGCAGACAGGTGATATAAAATAAATGAGAAAATCATTAATGTATTCGCCCTACATACATGTATTACATTCATGGGAAATCATATTCTATCGCATTTATTCTGAATATCACCTTTAATAGACATAGATAATGCATGCGCGGATCCATAGAGGAAATTATGCTGGCCCTCATAGAGATATACATGTATATCACGATCACAACATACATATTTGTAACTGCATACATGTGTACATACATTTGCATAAACTAAATAATGATAATAGTAAATTGTATATTCTTGAATGGGTTGGATGCAAAAATTATATCAGGATTGACCTCTCAGAAAAAATATCTGGATTCGCTCCTGGAGACTGTATAGTAGAGGAAAACCACTTCTGGGGTCGTCTTCATCGCTGATGATAAAGGGCGCTTTACGGACTGGACGATGGTGGGAAGCGGTTTACAACTCACAATTATGATAACTTAAACTAGTTCTAATTGTAACGGGGACCGTTACAGATGTTCCCCAAACCTCCCCCAATTAAAAAGTGATGTCCTTGTGAATCTATAGGAAAAAATCATTTTATTTTAGCCTTTAATTACATGTAGTACGTTCAATATGGTCATTTCAGTACGAAGGAATGAAAGAAAGCGTTGCACGTGCATACACGCGCACGTGTGTATGATTCCGAATTTTTGTTGATGTCGTTCAACAGGCATTTGTATCATATACCCACAGTATGAATTTCATAACGTTTCCACCAAATATAAGGAAGTTATAGCGATTTTAAAATCGTCCAATCAGAAATCAGCACACGTGCATGCACGTGCTGAGCAGTAATTCTAACCACAGCAATTTGTAAGGAGTACCAAGATACATCTAAACCCCTAATATGAATAGAATTTGATGAAAAACAAAAACGTTATCGTCCTTTAAAAATTGAACATTTAAAAAACGTTGCACGCGCATGCGCGTGTGCGTTGGCATTTTTTGTTACACCAACATATAGATACACATATTGTCTACATATGCTGTGAATATCATCTCATTCGCTTCATAAATAAGATAGTTACAAACGTTTTAGCATTATCCAATCAAAATGAAGCGCACGTGCATGCGCGTGCAAATTGGTAATTTTGACCATGTAAATCAGTTAAGGGTCTCAATATCTACCTATGATATGAATTTCAAGCCATTTCAATGAACAACAAAAAAGTTAGACTGATTCCAAAGTTAGCGTACAAATTTTGTAATGCTCGTGCACGCGCATGCGTGCGCGTGCTGGCAAAATAACTATTATTTTTCATATGTACAAATGATATACTATCATCCTATTTAGGTTTTATATCGCTTCCTTCAATATTCTGATTTTCCATTTTTTGTACCAAAATTGCAATGCACGTACGCGCGCGTGCATGCACGTGCAAACAAAATGACTATCACTATGCACATCTACAAACGCTATACTATCATCCTGGAAAGTTTCATATCGATCCCTTTTGTAGTTTCTGAGAACACTACCGGACAAAAAAGTACCGGAGAAAAAGAATAATAACTAGAAACTCATTACTAGTAATGAGTAGGTCTTCCGTTAGACCACTTCCGGTAAAGAGTTTTCTGTTCCTACGAAAACTATTTAAATATATCAGAAAATGTGCCTTAACAATGAATGAGAAATGTATTATCGAATTTTTTACTCATTTCTCGTAACTTCCAGTGATGACCGGAAGTACTTTTATGATGCGTTTTCCTATAAATGACAGCGACTCTTTACTGTCTATATTCCCTGAAAATTTCACGTCTCTATCTGAAAGAGTTCTCAACAAAAAGAAGTAGACTAAAGAAAGAAAAAGTAGTAGGTTACTACCGACCGGAAGTCAATTTTGAAAAACAAAATGATCCAAACTCTAGAAGTTGATACTTTTATTATGACATGTGAAAATCATATGAAAGACTTCAAATATACGTGAGATTTATGGTGACAAAGAGATGAAAAGTAAAAAGGTATTTTATCAAGAAACCGGAAGTAGTTGTTTTGACTACCGACGGAGTCAATATTCTTTTGACCGGAAGTGAATTTTGACACTTTCAAAGAGATTTAATAAACTAGTATAGGTTTCAATTTAAAAGAAAAAGTTTGAAATTTGCGATTCTTTCAATCACTTCCGGTGACGACAGGAAGTGACGGTCGACATGTTCAACCCTCTACTGCACGCCTGCAAACGAAGATTGATCATCCCTGAATAATTGATGAACCTATATTTTACCTTTTCCAAGAAAAATGCTAGAGAAAATTCCTTTTGAGAAACAGAAAATCGGCCATATTATCCGACCGGAAGTGAATTTTGTAAAAACAAAAATAATTATAGCAAGGTCATTTCATAAGACATTTTTCTTGAAAATTTTAAGAAAATATGTCCAACCATCTCTAAGAAATCACTCGAAGAAATCGGAAAATCGACAATTTTTCAAATGCTTCCGGTATAGACCGGAAGTGACGGACAAAAAAAAATTGAATATATGTGTACAATGGACTAATGTTAGTTGATCAACTCTACAAGTTTCAAGCGTCTATCTATCTTCATTATTGAGAAACTGAAAAAACAAGGTTTGAATATGTCCACCCCATATCTCACGACCGGAAGTGAGATTTACAAAAATATTTCAATTTACTCTAGACATTTATAGTGTCTATAACATATGTAAAATTCATATCAGTAACTTCTTTTATGACCGAGATTTATGGCACTGAAAAATGAGAGAATGAATAGTCTTTCTTTGATATAACCGGACGTTGGAGATTCAACTTCCGGTGGGGTTAACATTTTTTTAAATTAGAACGAGACCTAGTAAACCGATGTAGGTTTCAATTTGAAAGAAAAAAGTTTGAAATTTATGATTATTTAATCACTTCCGGTGATGACCGGAAGTGACAGACGACATTCTTAACCCCCTACTACACGCCTACAAAGTGAGATCTATTAACTCTGAAAATTTGTTGACTCTATCTTTTACTGTTTCTGAGAAAAACGCTAGACAACGAAAACAGCTAATAAGCCGTATTTGCCGACCGGAAGTGAATTTTACAAAAATATTTGACGTTCCTGTAGACATTTATAGTGACTATAATATATGTAAAACTCAACTCATTAACTAGTTTCATGACTGAGATTTATTGCACTGAAAAATGAGAGAATGAATAGCCTTTCTTTGATATAACCGGAAGTTGGAGATTCCACTTCCGGTGGGGTCAACATTTTTTGAGAATTAGTTCGAGATATAGTAAACCGAAATAGGTTTCAATTTGAAAGAAAAAAGTTTGAAATTTATGATTCTTTTAATCACTTCCGGT
>NC_079170.1:41974073-42064073 GCF_947568905.1 Ostrea edulis
ATGAATACAAGGTGAATATAACGAACAGGGATCAATCTCATAACTCCTATAAGCAATACAAAAGAGATAGTTGGGCAAACACGGACCCCTGGACACACCGGAGGTGGGATCATGTGCCTAGGAGGAGTAAGCATCCCCTGTTGACCGATCACACCCGCCCCGCCGTGATCCCTATATCCTGATCAGGTAAACGGAGTTATCCGCAGTCAAAATCAGTGTACCAAGAACGGCTAAACAATCGCTATCAAACACGTCACTCAGTATTTGTCCCAATGATTGGTTGTATTGACGAACTAGATCGTTATAACGACATATAATTTCCAAAATCTTGACTTCAATCGAGACTGTTGAAACCCCTGTACCATCAACTTGTTTGTCAGTAACTTACCTCGATTTAAAAACTGACTATACACAGAACAAGCTCTTGCATATCGATTCAGTTGAGATATATAAGCACCATATGCAGGTGATAATGGAATATTGCTACATATATATGGGACGTTGACGATGGAGAAGCTGAGATCATCCTGTTTGTCATACGGTTGAGTTTTCGGTTTGCCGTTATTGTCTACTTTCAATAAGATATTTAAGTATGGAGCAGAAGTGGACGACTCTGTGGTGTCCTTTATATCGAGCTCACAGGGATATATCAAATCGACATATGAATGAAAGTTATTATTGTTAATAGACAAAACGTTATCGATATGTCGAAATGTTGCATTGAAGGCAACAGCGAGATAATATGAGAAGTTTACGACGGAGAAGCTTAAATCACCCCGTTTGTCATAAAGTTCAGTTGTTAGTTTATCGATAGTATCTTTTGTCAATAATTTATAAGTATAAATCAGAAACGAAGGCCTGTGGTGTCTTACTTCGAGTTCACAGAGATAGATCGAACCGATACATGGATGAAAATCATTTTTGTTAATAGATAAAACGTCGTTGATGTATCTCAATGTCGAATTGAAGGCCACAACAAACGATTTGTTCTTCCCATGTAGACGTTATGGATGATAAAGCGAAAGCAGAAATGACTTTATTGACTTAATTTACTTAAGTAGATTATGATATGCTTTTCTGAGAATGACTAAGCATGTTGCTTATAAGTTTTATGCAACGGAACTTAATAGCCTTACTTAGCTAAAAATGTGCTTACTAAATCTTAAGTATATACTCAAGAATTTTTTTTAAATTTCCATGCATCCAACATTTGCATGTTGTCACATACGCTTTTATTGTGACGTCATGGAGCATAAATTGCACTTAGGTACATTTTGGACTGTACTGGGATATTTCTAAGGGGGGGGAGGGGTAACAACATTGCGACGTGACAAGATGTTGATGTTAAAATATGAATATATTTTCTGATTGCTAGAATATATTAATGAATCATTGCTGCCTAAATATCTTGTAAAGGTTCTAGTTTGAAAAGAATAATTGACTAGTTTAATGTCGCATATTTTAACCCAATTTTCGTTTTATGATAGCAACCATATTATGAATAGGTGTTCTGCATTAATGAAAATATAAAACATTTTATAGATTTCTCACCACTTTTTCTTGGTTTTGTTGATACAGTCCCAGGTTTTCTTCTATTTCTTAGTAGCTGTGAGGACGAGTCGATGTTTCGGCATCATTTATTAACTGCAACCCTTCGTTATCTGAATTGCGACAGGATCAGACGGACAGTATCATGTCTGAAAAAACTTGGTGAATTCGAGATTTTGGCAAAGTTATATGAACATATCAACGAGGTAAATATGTTACTGTTATCTAATGCTATTAGAGAACTAATTCAAAGACAAACTAGCAACATATATACTTATTTGTAATCACTTCTAACAATATCAAAATAACTCATTATTCCAAACTTTTATTCAATAGCCCATAAAGACCCCGAGATGAACTATGTTTCCTCCATCATAAGAGTGATACCAGCTATAAATTATTTTATATGAATTTCTGGGGGGGGGTTACTTTGAGAAAATTATTTGTAACTTAGATATTCTAAATTCGATACTTCATATCTCCATTTACCTGATCAGGATATAAGGCTCACTGCGGGTATGATCGGTCAACAGGGGATGCTTACTACCCCTAGACACCTGATCACACCTCTGGTACGTCCAAGGGGCCGTGTTTGTGCAACTATATATTTTGTGTTGGTTATAGGAGTTACGAGATTGATCACTGTTCGTTATCTTCACCTTACACCATTACAACCTGTAATTGGGTTAAATGCTGTCATATGTTTCATACCAATTGTTAGGTCGTTCTTTATTTTGACTACGGATAACTCCATTTACCTGATCAAGATATAGGCTCACAAAGGATGTAACCCAAAGACAGGGGATGATTCATAATGCCATGCGCTTGATCCCAACTCTGGTATGTCTAGGGGTCCGCGTTTGTCCTACTTTTAATTTTTGATTTCTTTATATGAGTTGTCAGGATGATCTCGGCTCGTTTTCATCACTTTTTCATTGATATCATGCATCAAAACAAAGAGAAATTTTGACTTTAAAATGAAATAGTATGTAAGTGAAATGTGTTTTTATCATTAAAAAAACATACAATCCACAAAAGGATTTATAGCTTGCATCACTCTTTCGACTCTGAAATCATGCATTATATGAGGGGCTTTAAAGAACTATTAAAACAACGTTTAGCGTAATCTGCCATCTCTGAAAAGAGATCAATCGTGATATTCCAATTTCGATTAATATCCTTACCATGATACTGATGCGAGGTGGAGATAACGAACAGTGATCAATCTCATAATTCCTATAATGTAAAACTTATACGGTACCAATTTTGATGCACCAGATGCGCATTTCGACAAATAATGTCTCTTCAGTGATGCTCAACCGAAATGTTTGAAATCCGAAATAACTATGAAGTTTTAGATCTAAATATAGCCAAAAACAGCGTGCCAAACAAGTGGAGCCAAATACGCAATACAAAATAGATAGTTGGGCAAACACGGACCCCTGGACACACCAGAAGTGGGATCAGGTGCCTAAGAGTAGTATGCACCCCCTGTTGACCGGTCACACCCGCCGTGAGCCCTATATCCTGATCAGGTAAATGGAGTTATCCGCAGTCAAAATCAGTGTGCCAAGAACGGCAATACAAAATAGATAGTTGGGAAAACACGGACCCCCTGAACACACCAGAGGTGGGATCACCTATGCTATATCAAGAGAATAGTGGCTTATAAGCGATATATTCCGATAGTATTTTATAAAATCATTATCATTTGAATAGATGAAAAGAGCAGCTAATGTCTATAAAGATTTAAAAAAGCCGCTTGAACAGAGCAGATGCTTAGAAGAGATGAAATACTTTGGAAAAGCAATGCAGGTGTTAGATAAAAGTGGATACTTTGAAGAGATGAAACATTGTCTGGAACGATATCAGTCTACCAAGGACAGCAAGGTAATTATTAAAGAATTAGAAATGGATTAGTTTGACATTTATGAATATGAAGAGAGTTTAGTAAATGTGGATATAGCTCTTAAAACATAGCAAGAAAAGCATAGAGGTATATCTTATAAAACAATAAGAATGTACAGATTTCAGTATAGCAACCATAGAACAATATATGCCCTTAGTTCCAACAACAACCGATTCTTATAAGAGTCGAATCAACGACTTGGATATAATGTCAAATACAAAAATTATACACAGTTCTAAAATGACCAACGACACAAACAACCAGATTGTCAAATTTTCAGAGTTTTCAGGATGACCTGTCCCTTCTTCACGACGAATGAATAGAATTCTATAATATGGCCAAGATTAACAGAGAATAACAAAATAAGAACAAAACACTATGTATAAATACACCTAGCACTATACATGTAACTACTTTAAATCTACAAAGGTGTTTACACCACAAACTGAATGTTTTTGGTTATTAGACTTCCCAATCAATGCCAAGTGTGGAGTGAATGGAGATATGTCCTATTCGTCCAAAAACCTTATCCATTTCTTAAAGTAATTCCACCCTCCTATGATGTCATCATATTTTGCAAAATCGAGGATTTATTTAGATTGATGCATGATTGGAACGTGAATTTTGTTGGTGTCTATTCCGATACTTTTTGTTAAACTATATCAAAAGTCTGAATTATAGATGAATAATCAATGATATGTTTCAAAATATTAAATCCAAAGCCAATACATGTACCTCTGTTTTATTGATATCTGTATCAAGTTTATTATGCGATATATTTCCCTTATTTTATTTTTTTTTTTTTACAGACATTGTGTATATTTTTGTGAAGGAACAGTTTCATGAAATTGTTATGAATGCTATTATATCGTCTTAACCAGTTTATGAAATTTTCATAATGCTGTTTAAGGAAAATTGCAATTTTCTGACGGTGATATATGATTCTGTTTATGTATGTCTCGCATCTTTTAAATTGCAATGACCTAAAAAAAAATTTGATAATTCAGTAGTTTTAGCTATGATAGATGGAAATAAATACACATTTTAAACTTGTATCAAATAAAACTGCGAGTATGGAGTTACCTTAAGGGCATATATCTCACAAAAACATTAAATGAAAGGTGAAGATAACGAACAGTGATCAATCTCATAACTCCTATAAGCAATACAAAATAGGGAGTTGGGCACACACGGACTCTTGGATACACCAGAAGTGGGATCAGGTACCTAGGATGAGTAGGCATCCCCTGTCGACCGGTCACACCCGCCCTGAGCCCTATATCTTGTACAGGTAAACGGAGTTATCCTCACCTTTTCATTATGATAATCTTTTTTGCAAATAAACATGTGATTTGGTTGGCTACTGTTTATTTTTTTTTAATCCAACTGTTCTATATATACTGACTTTGACTGTGGATTGCTTCGTTTGCCTGATCAATGTATAGGGCTAACCGCAGGGGTGACTGATCAGCTTCTTCCGTCTAGGCACTTTATCTCATATTGAAGTCAGCATTTCGCAAATTCTATGGTCGTTATAACGATCTAGTTCGTCAATACAACCTATTATTGGGTCAAATGCTGTCTGACATGTTTCATACCGATTGTTAGGCCGTTCTGTTTACCTTATCAGGATATAGGGCTCACGGCAAGTGTGACCGGTCGACATGAATTCTTACTCCTCATAGGCACCTGATCCCATCTCTGATGTGTCCAGGGGTCAATGGTTTGCCCAACTATCTACTTAGCATTGCTTATAGAAGTTATGAGATTGATCACTGTTCGTTATCTTCACCTTTCATTTCACATCTTTTATTTCCAGGGGTACGGTACGTGTTTCCTTTTCTCTCATTTTTATTCTTTATAGGATTTATGCAATTTATCGGTTTGTTTTCTTTACTTTTCATTATGGATTTAAGTACAATTAACATAAGTTTTCTTTCTTTTATCCCCGTATCTAAAAGGATGAAATACCTACCAATCTAAACTCGGAACCCAAAATTAACTACAGGGCTGCAACATACTATGGGAAGATCAGAAATAAGGACTACATGATGAACTATTGCGAGAAAATAACGGATGAAAAGAAGATAGAAGTCTTCATTTCTTGTGATTTTATCGACGAAGCTGCATATTTACATCAGAGAAAAGGTAAGATTACTATAATATAGCAGAAAATTGAAATACAAATTAAATTTTACAATATTGTCCCTAAAATTTGTTTCCTACATGTGAAATGCACTGGTCGCAATTCTATAGTTTTGTAAATATAGGTGACATTATTGCTGCCGAGTAGTAATGATTCTGAATGGCGAAGTGAAACATTACGTGCTTGTTTAAACAACAATAATTTATTAACTACAACTATTCTTAATGTTTATTTCTTTATGGAATGAGACATAGTGAAACATGTTTTAATACCTAATTGTATATTGACCAGAATAAAATCATTTCAACCTTTAATTTTGTCCCCTGAAATGATGTATGAAAATAAGGTAGACGGTATAATCCCAAGAGAAAGAGCAAATAAAAACAATATACATGTAGATATGTGGCAACTTTCACTTCTGTTACCGTGCACTTGCTAATAGAGCAGTTGCTACTAGTGTTGAACGTCCTAGGTTTGACTCGGCTCTGGGATTGAAGATCCAAACAACTTGACAACAAGGTTGCCGCGACCATGACATGTGATGTAACTCTCGTTATACCGTATATATGTATATCACTACAGCTAACTCAACAGCTTTACGTCAAATTCCGACTCAAAATCAATATACAATTTTCACTTGAAACTAAAGAAATGTAACATGCATCGAATGAAAACCTGTGCACGACCCTTGCAAAGAATTTTACAAAAATAAAATAAAACGGGATATTACATAAGACTCGATTACAAATTTTGGGGATATTACATTGGATTTTCTAGTAATCAATATATTTCGATTTGCGTTTTTGTGGTGAAAGATTATCTTACAATAGCTTTTGGTATATTTTCGGAAATTTTCACAGTAATTATACTTTAGTATACGAGTATGTACATCAGCAGGATTCTATCCACAGTACGTTATAGCTGCAGTCGTTTCTTAAAAGCGAACTCATTGGACAAACATTCTTATAAAACAGTTGTATATTAGCATTTCTCATTAAGATAAACGTATTTTGTATGCTTTTTCAAAAGGTGAACAAAAAGAAGCTATAGAACTATACATCAAAAATGGAGACGTGCAAAAGGCTGAACGACTTTTGGATAAAACAATCCCTGATTATAGAAAACTGCGACAATCATGCACAATTATAAGGGGACAGCTAGCAGTTGTAGACCAAGAAGCTGAAGGTGTGGATAAGTCTCTCGAAAACTTGGACGAAATTATAAATGACAAAACTGCTGAAACCCTTTTAACTGCAAACGCAACCCTTATTAGGGGACAACTGAAAGGCAACCAATATGATATAGAGAGAGCCTATCATATTTTTGCAAATGATAAGGCAGGATATTTTGGGCAATTGGAATGCATTGATTTGATGATGGCAAAGATGGACTTGACTGATTTTAAAGATGTGTGTGGAATATTAACGTATCTTGGGGAATTAAATCCTCCATTTCATTATCTTTTGCTCGAAAATTACTGTCTACCAAAAGATCGCTTCAGTGTTTCAGATTACATGTTTTATGGATTTCAATACGAGGAAATCTCTAACAGGTATAAACTATACCCAAGACAAGCTTCAAGGGCGAGGTATTTTTGCGCCTCAGACACTAAATTTGAAATCTGCTTTCACGAGGAAAAGATGCGAAACTCCATTTCAGATTTCATTACGAAGAGAACGAAACAATGGTTACATAAACTGCAAGCCATTATTGATTCACAAAGGATGGAAATGGAAACGTTTCTGCAAAATCCAAAAACAACAATTGTGCCAAAAACGATTAAACATATAGCTAGTATCCAAGAGAAAAAAGAGGAATGTTTTTTGCGCCTTTTGCAATTTCACGTTTTAACTGTATGGCTGAGTTTCACTTCAGATGAGGAACATCTTGAACATCGAAAATGCGAGACGTTCCTCGAAGTACTTTGTTCATTGCGCTGTGTTCAGGTTATACCCGAACATAACACACAGCTCAAGAGTAGGGCATATAAGTTGCTAAGAGAATCGGGCCTCAAAGTCTTTCAGAACGAAGTAGTAAGATATTCGAAAGCAAAATTCAATCAATTAGAGACAACAAAAGGTAATACCGTGAGTGATTTCGTTGAAATAATTCTTCTTCAAAATGTCATGGATTTGACAGACGTGAATGTCTTGGAAATGATGGAAAAATATGAAAGTAAAAGACTGGCTGATGCTGAACATTTGATCTCAAATTGTGTAGATAAGGAATCATTATCGAAACTCAGAAGTAAAGTGAAACCGCACGGAATAGATGTAACCCGCGGCGAAGACAATGGCAACATTGTCTTCACCTCGATTGCAAAACCCTTTTCTGCAACAATTGGATATATGAATAGTAGCAATACCAATTCAGCGGTCAATTCTTTCAATCAGTTCTGTTTTATCTTACAGATGAATTATTTAAAGAAAGACAAATTTCAAATTCCCATCAATATATTTCTATTTTGGAGTGAAACGATTTTTGCTATCAGTTTGCTACATGCTGTTCGAAAAGATGCTGGCGCAATTATGCCCGATGCCTTTCTTTCAAGAATACATTATGCTGAAACGTTTTTTATGAAAAATTCACCATCGTGCATAATAGAACAAATTACAGCATATAAATCAAAAAACGGGATTTCAGGGTTTGGTCTGAAGAACTTAATTCACATCCTTTCCTGCAGATTAAATCTTTTAAGATTAGACACAAAGCAAAATCCAAAATATTGCAAAATCTCAGTTGAAAGAATCCTTGTTTTGAGCTTACTCGTACTTTGTAATTTAGGTGGAATAATCCAGTATTTGGACGATTCTGCACAAAAAAAGTTGCCGAAATTGGCGAGTGAAGTTGCTCATACTTTATACAATACACGAAAGGAAGAGGCTTTGAAACAAATGAAAGCATCAAGGAAAACATTAGATTTTATCCACCCCCTGCAAAATATTTTAGAGGCACATGTGCATTTTCAAATATGTACCTGGAAGACAAATTTTGATTTTCAAAATGTCAAATCACCTGATGAAATTGAGAAGGATCTTCCAAATTTGTATCTAGATAAAGAAACCTTGAAACGGATTCAAAAGTCAGCAGAAGGCGACAAACCATCAGCTAAATCTGAGAGTTGTGAAAGTAAGAACAACACCACCTCCACTAAATTAGAATACGAGGAAGAGTTCCCTGAACCAGTGAAAATGTTGACACCACAACAAACCTCGGGTGAAAACAGACAGAAACGAGGACGTAAATCCAAACGTTTTCCTGCAATAAAAGCAGACAATTTGAAAGAAGAACCACAGAAATATACAATTTTATACCAAAGAATTCCCTATGTGAATAAGGAATTGGATACCTTGGAAATGTCCATAAACTCAAGACACCATGGTCTCCTAGCTCAGCCAGATTGATGTTTCCGAATATCAGTATTCGTAACGATGCGCCTCATACATTCGTGTAATGTGTTTCAAGTATCAAACATTCTTTGATTAATTTAAACATTTAAACACCAATGAAGTAGAAACAGGAAATGATTGATTTATGGTGTGAACAGGGATGACGAATGTTTTTATCGAATTGGAGTTCTTTTCGGGGTACTACTCTTTGTTAAAGATATAGTAAATATAGATACATAGTTAATATCCTAGGTATAATGTATCTAACATCTCAATATTATTGTTGTGTAAGTCTTATATTAAATGATACACATATATTATTTAGTAAATGAATAGTACAAATGCTGAAATACTATTGATGTTTATGTAGTATATATTCATTTATTTACATTGTTTATATACTAGCGGAAAAAAAGAAACTGTGCATTATAAAACTTAGTATAATTTTTCTATCTTTATTGTTCATATTTATAAAATTTAAACAACCAATAAAGGTGACGTTTTTTAACAATATCCGATATTACCCGACTCAGATGCACTGACTTTTTCATGGTTAGTGAACACATGTTGGTTATTGAAGTGTTTATACGCACGAGTTTTACTGGAGTAAAAAGTGTAAAAGGTTTGTTTGGGCACTATTCTTTAAGGAAAGCACTTTAGTTTTGACAAAATTCACCCTTCTGTCATGCCATGACTCAGCGAAAAACAACTTAATCGTGCTGTTCGGATGCCTCAAGCTGGAATGGCACAAAATATCGTAGAAAGACACTTTGGAGTTCATAAAAACACCATCCAGTCATTATGGAGACGTTTCCAACAATCTGGTAACCCTCGGGATTGACCACGTTCTGGGCGTCCTCGTGTGACGTCGTGTCGACAAGCCAACCACATTAGACTTGTATGTATATATATATATATATATGTGTGTGTGTGTGTGTGTGTGTGTGTGTGTGTGTGTGTGTGTGTGTCAAGGAAAAAGCTACGAACCCTTAAATGAATATACCTGCCCTAAGTGAAGAAATATTTGATATAAAGCACAGTAAATTTCACTTGCCTTGGCTACCCCATTTCGCTCCTACCCAACGTTGAACTCATGACCTACGGAACCAAATCTCCTAACGGTAAGTAACCAGCGCTGGACCACTCAACCATCCATGATGACGATAATTGACAATGGAATAATTATTCAACATGCCTTTAAGGTAAGGTTTGCAACAACAGAGAGATAACTCTTGATACACTTCGGTGCACTTCGCGCTTTATGACCTCACAATAAAAAAATGCGTTAGGGCATAAGTGTATAACGGGGAAATGACATAATATTTACTTGTTATCTACCTCTGTCAAGTGTCAAGCGGCGTATGCGTAAATCTCCATAACAACATAAAAGTAATGTTTCTCAAATGATCATTTATAAATTATTTTATTTGATATAAAAGTCTACAATTTTTTTTTTATATAGAATGCACTACGGTAATTTCCATTTTATGTTGTGACCTTGAAATCGCCACTAATGGACATCAGTATGTGGCATACATGGGGAAAATCAGTTGTTTGTAAACAACTGCATGGCTATGGTAAAACATGATGATCGGTACCGGTTGCTGATATTTTGTGTAAAACCATGAGATGATCACATGTAATCTCTACGAATCTTGCAAGGGAAAGTGGGATTTATTTTGATGCTGTTATAACAGATCATTGTTTGTGAATAGTATCCTCAAATTTAACAAGGTTCGACTTTAACGAAGCTAGGAATATTTATGACATTTCCAAGCATTTAAAAAAAAAATGACCATGCTTTACCTCTCTAATTACATGCACTTTATATTTCAATGTTGTGACATCTGCTTGCGCCGATAGCATGAACTTTGAAATGTAGAAAACGCGACTGATTTGATCACGTAAGGAAAAAAGGGGTCTTCTATAGTATGTCTTAAGATATTCTTAATTTTCTCTCAGGAACATCTGCATATAACGGTATGGATCCTGTCGACATAAAACATTTACGTTAACTCCCCCCCCCCGATCCGCCACTGACCGGGCTTTATATTGTCGCGAAGGTTACAGTCGTCTGTTCAACTATGTAAACAAACATCAAGCTATGGAACAAGGAGAGAGTATTTTTTTTTCAAAGTAGTATATAAGACAGGTTCGGGCTGATGAAACATGGAATTTATGACGAAGCGGGACCGTGGAAAACCCGCCGGGAAATTGAAGATATCATAGATATTGCATTGTATTGAATTTAGAAACAAACAAAAACATCTTAATTTCTAATAAATAAGATATAGTCTACAATACTTGACAAATAAATATAAATATAATTTATCATTTTTTTTGCTCGAATTATATTTGAAAATGCTCAATGCAACCTTGAAAAGTTGTACAACAGACTTACTATAAAACAAAGTGAGAAATAGCATAAATGAAATAATTCTTTTTGATCTGTTACCATGGAAACAAAGCCCGGTGGGTAGTAATTGTATATGCTTTCTTAAATGTTTATGGTCCAAATATCATGTTTAAAATGAATCATTTTTCTGACGTAGATCTTGTAAAGCTGCTCAATATGTATTTTTGTTGACATGGCAACCAATTTAAATTATATTCACGATATAAAAAGAACTATTTTTGTGTTTTGAAATAAAATTTCTCTACAAATTAGCATAATCTGATAAATGATACTCTTCTAGCTCACCTGAGCCGAAGGCTAATGTGAGCTTTTCTGATCAAAATTTGTCTGTTGTCTGTCGTCGGTGGCGGCGTCGTAAACTTTTCACATTTTCATCTTCTCAAGAACCACTGGGCCAATTATAACCAAACTTGGCCAAAAGCATCCTTAGGTATAAGGCTTTCATGTTTGTTCAAATAAAGGGTCATGGAACCTTCAAAGGGGTGATAATCACAAAAATGCAAAAATTGGATGGGGTCATTTAATAATCTTCTTCTCAAGAACCAATGAGCCCGAAGAGCTGAAAATTATATGACAGCTTCCTGACATAGTGCAGATTCAAGTTTGTTCAAACCCCCCCCCCCCCCCCCCCCCCCCCCCGTGGGGGGATAGGTAGGGACCACAATAGGGGATCAAAGTTTTACATAGAAATATATAGGGAAAATCTTTAAAAATCATCTTCTCAAGAACCAATGAGCCAAAAGAGCTGAGATCTACATGAAATCTTACTGACATAGTGCAAATTCAAGTTTGTAAAAAGCATGGCATCCAAGGGTAGGTTGGGGCACAATACGGACTAAGGTTTTACATGCAAATATATATGGAAAGCCTTCAGATATGGGCCAAGGTAACTCAGGTGAGCGATGTGGCCCATTGGTCTCTTGTTAAAAAATTCTACCACCTTTTTACCCCATAAGTTCGCCTTGTGTAATTTTTATATCACTAGTATATTCCCTTTTGTAAAAAAAAATCCTGAAAGTGAAAACATAAAAAAATTAAGTCCATCTAGTCAAAAACCGACACCGGCAATTTTTAAAAAAAAAATCAATTTTTAAAACATAAATTCCTACTAAACATACTGATGCAAGGTGAAGATAACGAACTGTGATCAATCTCATAACTCCTATAAGCAATACAAATTAGATAGTTGGGCAAACACGGACCCCTGGACACACCATAGGTGGGATCAGGTGCCTAGGAGGAGTAAGCATCCCCTGTTGATATGCAACATGACTTTGTTCGCTACATGTCAAAATTTCGCAAATCTTACCTTAAAGGAACTTGTTCATGATTTTTAATAAGTATTTTTTATTTTTTATGTCAAATATTGAAAACATAACTCATTTTAATGTTAAAGTAGGAGGATACTGTGCTATACCGGAAGCTGGATTTTATCGTTAGGGGTTTCAACTTTTACATTGTGAAAGATAGAACCAGTTGAAATATGGAAATGCGTGGTATCAGACACAAAGGGAAATTTGTTAAAAATTCACACCATAAGTAGATAAATGCATTAAGAAAAGGGCGATTGGTGGCTACAGAGCACCACTGTGTCGACGTAGAGTTGATCCCGAATGTTTTTGCCCCTGCTTCAACTTGTGACCTAGACCATTTGTATACGGTAAGTCAAGTAATTTTTTTTTTTAGCGGAAGCACATCCCGTTTTTGCAAGTATAACAGTAACTGGAAAATATACTTCTCTTCCTGAAACCATAACGCATGGAATAATGAAAATATACCCATTTAACACGTAGTATCACGTGTGAATTGTATCATTGTTTTTCTTTTCTTTTTGAACGAGTGATATTTTGATATTTGTATTGATAGTATTCATTATATTTAGTTTATTTACATTTATTGATCTCTATGCGTTAACTGACTATATAAATTCATAATTGTCTGTGGTTTTAAAAAATGCATTTGTCTTATTTTAGGGAAAGGGTTCCCAAGGTACTGGTCCATCAGATGGAGTCACTAGCTGTGATATTGGGACACAAGAAGTACCTGCAGAGGCAAGTTGGCAAGAAGGCAGGCGGACTGTGGAGTTAAATATATTGGCAGACAATATACGAGCCTGTATTAATTGCACACAGCCTCTTCATTTATCTTACTGCGTTGGTGAGAGCGCAAATTCTCAAAGTAAAGTACAGATATGAACACTGTGGTGTAGTGAATGATGTGTCAACTGGATCTAAACATAATATTGAAATAGGAGGAAAGGTCAAAATGAACAACAGGTGAACCTATTAAAGAATCAGAATACATTTCATGCAAATATATATGAGAAATAACTTTTCTACAGCATTTACTGCTTACATATGACAATCTTTTTAAATTACAAAAGTTTGTTGTTTATTTTTTTCTACCATTAATTGGTTTGTATAAAGAAAAAAATACTTCTCTTTTGAAATGAATGTAATTTCAAGAGTGTTGAATTATAAATTCACAGGTATGATAAATGGAGGTTTTGGTGAATCCCATGTCAACTCCTATATGGCTGTACTAAATATTCCGGGTATATCAAAGAGAGGTTTTAAGGAAAGGGAAAAAGAGATAGGGACACACTTGAAAAAATGGCAGAACATTCCTGTAAAAGAACCTTCAAGATGAGTCACAAGGTAAATGCATGCATATTTTCACTTTTATTCAAATTTAATCATATACTCACATGTAAAAAAAAAAAAACAACAGAAAATAACCTACTTTACAAACAATGTACTTAAAAGAAACCTAAAGCAATTCATTTTATTCTTGTTCATATTTATAGGAGTGGTGGAAATATAACGGCCCGTTTTGATGGTGCCTGGCAGAAGCGAGGAGCAGGACATGCATACAACAGTTTCACAGGTAAATGATGTCCATGTCAATTAATATGATGTGTTTACATGGAAGGATAAATTTTTCATTCTTGATAGGAATTTTTAATGAAATCAGCAATGAATCATAACTATAGTAACTATACTATCGTAATCAATTGTAGTTGTTAATTGTGAGAAAATAACTGGGTCTCTTTTGTATTTTAGGACATGCATCCTTAATTGGTGAACAGACAATAAAATGTATTGGATGTATTATTCAGTGAAAAGTAAGAACTGCCGCATATGCAGTTCAGCAAAATCAAAAAATAGTATACCAAGACAACATAATTGTTCCATGAATTGGAAACGATCTGCTAAAGCCATGGAGCCAGCCACGACCTGTGAAATGTTACAAAACATTATAGAACAGGGCGAAAGGGTAAGTAGGTGAGTTAAATGTGTCAATTTTTGTCACTACTTGGGAAGGAAATTTGACCTTCCCTATGGCAGAATGCCACTGCATTTACAAATAATGTAAATGGAAGATAAGTAAAATCATTTACGCAATGAATTTAATTTGATGAATGTTTATTTATGTAAATACAATTGTCATAGACAATGACTCCTCAATTATAGCTAGAGTCCAAGCCACTATTGACTCTGATATTTCAAAAAGTCCGACAGTAAGCATACCAAGAAAGGATTCACTGGCAGTCCTGTCAATCTGAGTGCAACTCACAAAGTTCAAAAGAACATTAAAGTCAGGTCCCATGTAGAGAGATGTTTTATGCTGTCAAACTCTCCAATGACTTACAGAAAATCACCCCACACTTGTATGGTAAGAGTTGTGATCAATAAGTCAAGAAATGCTCTTTGTCAAAATATCTCTTGAAATAGTATGCTAACCTTATGCAGATACTAGCTGTATTGAGACCTTTTTGTTTGTTTCTTTCTTTGTTAGTACATTGTTTCTTATTAGATAATCATAATTGCTTTGAAACAGGTGAACATGAATCATGTGGCTTGTGGTGTAAGAGTGAGGATAATGGCTATCGACCTAAGAACCTTACTTACGGAAAGCCAATTTCAAGTATGCCTCTTCGATCAGCTCTAGAAGATTTCTGCAAACGTATACAGCAAAGACTTGGTTCAAATGGGTTCAACACAAGGGAATAAAAATTTCAACCACATGGTTTCAAGCAAGGCACCCTAGCGATTGTAAGTATGATATAAGAAATGAATATCTAGTGGTACATGTATCAGCAGATTTCCCTTTTTTGCTAGTGAATATATAGAGGATATCTATATTGCGTGTTTTGATATTTGGATTATTCAACGAGTTGATATGGTGTATTTATTCGCGAGGCTTGCCGAGCGAATAAATACACCATTTCAACGAGTTGGATAAACCAAATATCAAAATATGCATTAATAGATGTCCTATTTATCTCATACGTCTTCTTTTCACTTAATTTTGAGATGATCCTCAGTATGGTAGAAACAGCTGATTGTATTTGTTTTGAATCTGTGGCTCAGACGTCGTGCTTAATCTGTCTACCTTACGCGGGAAAAATAGCGCGCTTATAAACCTTTAATATACAATACAAAGGGTCATTTTTATAAAAGAAACCATGGATGAAAATTGTTTTAGAAGGGATTATAGTTTATAATTAATAATGGTTTTGTCATTCCAACAAAGTAACAACTATTTACCGAGTACTTATTTTTTGACGTAGGCCTGATCTTCTGATAAAAGTTTGATGTCGTCGTCGTTTTGAAATAAACATGTATAATAACGATCAATGAAAGTAATATTTTAATGCAGCGTTATTAGAATGTTCAACAGTTTACAATGAAAAGGAGAAATGTTTGTGCATTTGGATTTTTTTTACGTAGTTTCTTTGGATCTGAGGGCGAGAGGAAATCTTAAGGCACTTTAGATAGGCCTAGCTAGTAAGTAAAGCTGTTGAGATGTGTTACATTTAACATGCTCCAGAAAAAAGAAACTGTGCTTGTGAATACTTGGTACCGCAGCATGTCGAGGTACTTTCGATTAGGCTTGTCCAGTAGGACGTCGATTCGTTGTCGATGATAATATTGTGCACATATTTTTGTTTTCTGATCATAAGTTTGAGTAGTTACAGACCGAGTTGGCATTTTTGTGGCCGGTAACTTGCATTATATGTCAGTGGGGGCAACATCATTTTAATTTTGCTATAAAAGAAATTCTAAATAAATACAGAATAATAAGTTTTACGCTTTATTTCATGCATGGATATGCATAAACACAGAAAATATGTCATCCAAGTGGGGGCAGTGTCAAAGGTAGTTCGGACCGGAGGTGCTTTATCAAACGGACGTGTGATAAAGTTAATGCTTTATCTTACTCTCAATATACACCACACGTATGAGATAAAATGAAATATTACATAATTGTTGAAAGTGTCAATATAATACGTTTTATGAAGGTTCAGAAAGTTTGCAGACTAGAGTGTATGCAACAGTTTGCCAAAAGAATGAGGGGTATAATTATATCACAGAGGTATATGTTCTTGATTGATAAAAAGTTCGTTTGGTGTTTAGTTTTTGTTTTCATTTCTTTTATGTTTTGTTGATGCAGTTTAAAGTTCCAGGAGATCTTAATTGATTATATATTTGTAAATATATACAATTGTAAATCTTATATTTGAAAGCAGACTCAGACGATTGCTTCTTTTGTAGATAAAAATAAAATGTTTACTTGAAAAAATGATAATCTTCATTATGATGAGCATCAGTTGACCTTTATTTAGAAAGATAAGTTTACTGACTCATTTATTATTTGTCATTTGAATACGAGATTGGCAATACCTCCAGGAAAGTTTACCGTTAAAAGGTCCTGAATCCTGCAGAGTAGACTAAAGCGGAAGAGGTTAGAGCGAAGCACGAAACGGAGATGTTTAGCACTGAAGTTAGAATGGTTTAGAGCTGAAGTTAGAATGGTTTAGAGCTGACGTTAGAATGGTTTAGAGCTGAAGTTAGAATGATTTAGAGCTGAAGTTAGAATGATTTAGAGCTGAAGTTCGAATGATGTAGAGCTGAAGTTAGAATGGTTTAGCGCTGAAGTTAGAATGATTTAGAGCTAATGGTTTAGAGCTGAAGTTAGAATGTTTAGAGCTGAAGTTAGAATGGTCTGCAAAAGATGCATGACAGTTTGTTCTTGAAGGTAAGTACATAAATACTGCTAATAACCAGCAACTAAATCTTTGTAATTTTGTGCATGCTTAATGTTTTATTCTTGTATGTTTATGTTGCAGCTGACGCACACTGCAGCAAACTTGGTTTGAATGATTAAATTGATCTGTAAGACATTTCTTTAAATCAATCAGGTCCCCTTCCAAGTGATTGCAAATCCTATGTGGTATTTGACCTAGAGACGATTGGATTAGGTTTGCGAACAAATTGATATGTTATGATCGAGTAAATATGTCTTTCGTTTGGTTAGTCTCATTCTAGAGAATCATGTGTCACTTGACTTAGAAGTAAAAATATAATTTTATTTTAGCCAGAATATCTTATAGTGTTCAAGTTGCTGCAGTGTGTGGCGAGAGAGAGAGTTCAACATATACTTGACGCCGCAGTCCCCCGTTAGTCTTGATGCATCGACAGTAACCGGAATTACTTTTGTTGGTGGAGTGATGAAACACGATGACAGGATTGTTGAACATCAGGAGTCACCCAAAGGACTTGAGCAGTTTATAGAATTTGTTATGTCAGTAGGTTGTAAACCTATTCTGGTTGGGCACAATATCCAAGGCTTTGATCTACCACTTTTGATTAATCAGCGTGTCAGATGCTAATTATTTGATAGTTTTGCCGGTGCTGTCATTGGTTTTATTGATACCCTGAGTGTCTGAGAAATCATTTAGTAAAAATGATGCTGTAAATTTCGAACAAGTTACTCTTGTAATTACTTTCGTTGGGAAAGATTATGAGGCACATAATACTATTACTGATGTGAGGGCACTGAAAGAACTTTTTGAAATTAAGTTGTTGACATTATGCAATGCTAATGATATGGTCACATTGAATTATGACTCCATGAAAAAGTCTTTAGAACCTCTTGTTAAGGCAAAGCTCATATCTCAAAGAAGCTTATTGCGAATTATCTATGTTTTTTAGAAGTTAGAGATTATACACAAGAGAGATCGTTGAGAAATGTTTTCGGTGAACCTTTATCTGCTTCAAAACAGAGTAGAATATCTAAGTCAACAAATGTAATCAACAAATTGAGTATCGAAAAGCTCTAACTATGCATTTATGTTTGAGGATTATTAAACTGTTTTTTTTTTAAACAAAGAATTTTTGTCCACATTGTTTGGTAAATCTTATACATGTAGACGTAAAACTTATACGGTACCAATTTTGATGCACCAGATGTGCATATCGACAAGTAATGTTTCTTCAGTGATACTCAACCGAAATGTTTGAAATCCGAAATAACAATGTAGTTTTAGAGCTACTATAGCCAAAAACAGCGTGCCAAAAAAGTGGAGTCAAATTCGTCTAAGGATAAGAGCTATGCATGAGGGAGATAATCCTTAATTTTGAAATGAATTTCTAAATTTAATAATAGCAATTAAATATACATCCGTATTTTCAACCTAGTAACGAAGTACTTAGCTACTGGGCTGTAGAGACCCCCGGGGACCAACAGTCCACCAGAAGACGCCTCGACCTAACGGTCATAATGTAAAACTTATACGGTACAAATCGCTTTAAGAATATTGTCATTTAGTCTTTAAAAACCTCTATAATAGACCGTTACCGAAAGGGTGATAAGGAAGAAATAAAACGCAATCCAGAGCATTTCAAATCGTTCCAAAAGGCAACTAATTGTTTTAAAATAATCATCTGATATTGAGTTCTCCTAGATGCTTGATAACACGATGGATTGATCTCATTTAAGATGCACATTTATAAAATGTTGCATTTTTTCAAATGTTGACCTTTAGTATATTATGTACTATTCACTCATAAATTCCAAGAACGGTTGGGTAAAGATTACAAACTTTGAATTTTTAACGAACTCCAATAAAAATAATGAATGTACTAGTTTGAAGTTCTTTTAAAAGTGGAAAGGAACGTCACTTTGATGGCAAATTGTTAATTTACCATTATATATTGATTGATATCAATTAGTGTTTCCTATACTGGCAGTCCCACGATACTGCGAACATGATTCCAGAAACTACGTAGAAACATTACCTGCTCTTATTCTATGATTTATATGTCATCTAAATATATTCGATTCACTGTAATTCGCTGTATGGAACCGGTAAAAACCCGTCTACAATCACCCCAGACACATTCGTCATTTGCATATTACATGTAACGTTTAGGAATCCACCAATGTTACTTGCTTGGTTATAAATTAAAACTAAATTTTTCTCTTGCATTTCTAATCCACCATTGTTATTTGCTTACACAAAATTATGTCTCGTCAAAGGCATATTACTAAATCAGTGTCTATTTTTTCTTTCAATGACATTTCAATCTGAAATGATATCTGTAGAGACATTATTTGTCGAAATGCGCATCTGGTGCATCAAAATTGGTACCGTATAAGTTTTACAATATGACCCCTGGGTCGAGGCCACTGCTAGTGGACTGTTAAGTCCCCGAGGATCTCTACAGCTCAGTAGCTAAATATTTCGTTGCTAGCTTGAAAATACGGATGTTCATTTAATTGCCGAGATAAAATTTAGAAATTCATTTCAAAATTAAAAATTATCTCCCTCATGCATAGCTCTTATCCTTAAACGAATTTGACCCCAGTCTTTAGCACTCCGTTTTTTCTTTTAGTTCTTACAAGTTTAGTGTTATATCGGAATTCCAAAATTTCGGCTTGAGCATCACTAAAGAGACATTATTTGTCGAATTGCGCATCTGGTGCATCAAAATTGGTACCGTACAAGTTTTACATCCTGCTTTTTCTTGAAAAAAAATCAATATGAACACCAATGTGGAAACGCTCTCCTACCAATGTTTTCCTCTTCACAGGAGGTCAGTGATTCACGTCCACCGAGTCTTTGATTATCTAGGGGAACTTTGTTTCGTACTCAGGTTAGAACGAGTCTACCCGAGTTGTAATCAAACAGAGAGAGTTTCAACTTTGATGACCTATTGTGACATTTATTAATTTTATGCACCCTTTGAAAACGAGGAGCCATATATTTGCTTTTTGCGGTCAGTCGGACAGTAGAACAAGTCCTAAAGTATTGATAAGTATCCACTCAACAATAATAATAATAACAATAATAATAATAATAATATTAATAATAGTCTTTTATTAATAAGTAACCGCTCCATATCTTGAAAATCCTTTCATTGACAGACATCAAACTTGGAACATTGTTCTATCTTGGGAAATAGTTTACGGCTATTAATCTTGCGGGCATAGGGTCTAAGAGCAAGAGTCAATCGACAATGGACATTAGAAGATATTGGCTGCTTAAAATATCGAATTGTTTTGGCACTTCTATAAATTGAATGATAAATAAAAGATAAAGATAACATAGAGTTGGTCAAACACAGACCCTGGATATAACAGAGATGAGATCAGGTGCCTAGGAGGAGTGAGCATTATCTCCCTATAGGTTACACCCACCAAGCGTATAACCCCTTTCATTGTTGCACCACGGGAGAGGACATACAAATGTACATTTCTTAAAAACATTTCTTGACTTTAGAAAGATGTTAGGATTTTATGCAACCAAGAGGAATCGAAATGGGTTTTTTTTTTCAAAGCGGGGGATGGTAGTCGGGGAAGAAACTATTTTCTAAAATTCTCGACAAGTAAAATATAAAACCTAAAAAACTATCTTTTGCCTAAACTTCATGCGGGTAAACGCGTAATCGGCTATTCGGTTGTTATCGGATAGATTCTGACTGGTAAGTTTACTAGCTGAAAATATTTGCGATTGGCGTTCTATAAAGGCACGACGTCCGGTTTGCGTAGAACCGTAAATATCAAATGTCAAGAAAAATGCGCTGATGTAGTTTATAGTGTTGATGTAGAAGAATAGGAAGTTTACAAATGTAACATTTTCCAATGTTATTTTGGTCACAAATTGTTTTTCATATAAATTCAACCCGGCGTGTTCTGCAATTTATCAACCATTAATTACTGTCAACAATATAGTGTTATGTCTTTGTCCGTTGAAACAAGTTTTGTCAATCTCCTAGCAATAGTTCTGAATTTAATCCGTCATTGGAAATCCAGTTGTTTGTTTTGTTTGTGATCGGAAATGTCGGTTGTGGTTGTTTTATTGTAGAGGATAGTAAGAATCATACGAATTACTTAGCATTGGCCATTTAATTGATTACATATGAAATAAAATAAAATGGAAAAAAACTTCTCCTTTTAATAAAAAGTGCAATTTATTTGCCCTTTTTGGTTTTAAAAACAAGTTGCATCACCTCTTCATCTGTGTTTCCTTATTTTATGTATACATTACAATATAGTTAGATTAAAAATGACTACCAGTTACAAAACACGCGGAATTCTGCTTATTTTTTTTCCTTTTAACAGGGACATATAACCCTTTTTCTCATGATGAGAAACATAAACAGGCTTAAATTGCAATGCTATTCAAATAAGAGTGAATATTTGAGTTCATATAAGTATATGTGGTGTGATATTCAAAGAAAGCAATGAAAATGAGGAATGTGTCGAAAGAGACTAATGTAAAACAATCGGGCAAGAACCAGCCCTTTAGCATAACATCAGTGAGTGAATGTGCTCTGATAAGCAATATAGGGGAGGCGTTCCGAAACTAAATGACACCCCCACCTCTCAGATACACTATAGCTTTAAGGACAACAATTTGGCCCTCCTGTAACCTTCAATACGTACATCTACAAATGGCAAGGACGCTTTGTACAAAATTTCAAATTTATCGGATAAGCCACATGGGAGAAGTGCTCACATGCTATTTTACATCCTCCACCACTCTTAGATTCACTATACTTTTAGGAAAATAATTTGATCCTCTTGTCCAGACAATTTGTACACCTGCAAATGATAATAAAGTATCAGAAAGATTAAAGTCGATCCGATAAACAATATAAGAGGAGACGTGTTCACAAGAAAGCTATTTAAACATTCGTTAACCTTCTTAGATCCACCATAGATATTAGGAAAATAATTGGGTCATCCTGTTCCGGCAATATGCAAATCTACAAATGCCAATGAAGCATTGTACAAAGTTTCAAGTTTCTTTGATAAACAATATACAAGAAAAAGCATTCACGAGATTTTGTGTCGGACAGATGGACAGAAAGTAGAAAAATAATGTTTCCCCCTGGAAGAGGTTAAACATAAATAAATGAAATAATAAATACGTTTTAAAACGATCAGAGGAAACTGTTTACATCATTGAGGCAAAAATGAAAATGGAAAAATGAGTCATAGTGGTAGTCGCATGTTGACATCATATGTACATTTAAACATGAAACTGGTAAATATCAGAAGATAGTCAACCAAAATATAAGGGGAAAACTCCCAGAACGGCGATATTGCAATATTCAAATGCACAACAGTGCAGTCCTATCCATCAAATAGACACCTCACCAACAAGGTATGGCGTTCCAGATGTTGTTCAATTTAATTTTCCCTTTAGTTCTTAACTTTTTTTCAAAAACTTAGTATTCTTTCGTTTACTTTCAATTTTCTTTTGCCTATTTCTCCCCAATAACTGGCTGAACAATTGTGTTTGTCCGTCAGTTGAATTCTTTTCTGTCGTTGTGTTTGAAAGGTGAAGATGAAAAGTGAAGATAACGAACAGTGATCAATCTCATAACTCCTACAAGTAATGCAAAATAGATAGTTGGGCAAACACGGACCCCTGGACACACCAGAGGTGGGATCGGGTGCCTAGGAGGAGTAAGCATCCCCAGGCGACCGGTCACACCCGCCGTGAGCCCTATATAATGATCAGGTAAATGGAGTTATCCGCAGTCAAAATCAGTGTGCCAAGAATTGCCTAATAATCGGTATGAAACACTACAGACAGCATTTGACCCAATGATAGGTTGTATTGACGGACTAGATCGCTATAAAGACCATAGAATTTGTGAAATGCTGACTTCAATCGAGACTGTTGAAACCTATGTACCATCAACTTGTTTGTCAGTAGATTGTCTAAATTTAAAAACTCACTATACGCAGAATAAGCTCATGCGATATAAAGATATAATTAATTTAGATTGATATCCATTTCTTTTGAAAAATTCGTAAATAATAACGTACCGCAATCTTGTTTACAAAACAAATAATAAACTCTTTAAAATGAGCTTGTTACGGCACGTTTGGTCGTCGACGACCATTCGTGCCGCACGTTTGGCCGTCGCCGACCATTCTTACCGCACATATCGTCGCCGGGCGACCGAACGTGCCGTGAGGGTGAACACAATTGGTCGCCAAATTTAGGTCATACCCGAGCACGAATGGTCGCCACCCAAGCCCCAACTCCGAAACCCCAACTTTCCTTTTCTCCTTCTCCTCCTCCTATTCCCTTTCCTTCCCTTTCTCCCTTAAAATCCTCCTCCACCTTCTTCTCCAAATCCTTCATCAATTTCTTCTGGTTTGATCAAACCGAACGAGTCTTTTGCATTGGCAGGTAATGGCTATAAGAGGGATATGGTGCTTTCTAATAGCCTTCGATTAACAACCAGATGCTAATGGACGCTCCCTAGAAAAATCACAGCACATCTTATTCCGATTCGAAACAGCTCTTCAAACCTTCGACATGTTTCAAGTGTGCAGATAATACATGTAGGCCTAAGTTTGCATTTCATAAATGTGGCGTAAAAGGGTAGACCTACAAGAGGAGAGAGTGCACAAAACATAACATGGATATACGCACAAAACTGTAGTATTCCACCATAGACGCCTACTTTTCAACAACTCAGAGCTATCCCCGCGCTGCCCTCCAATCATCCCATGTATTTTTTCTTTCTCTCTCTCTTTAACACACACACACTCACGCAAACACACATAGTCTCTCTCTCTCTCTCTCTCTCTCTCTCTCTCTCTCTCTCTCTCTCTCTCTCTCTTTCTCTCTCCCACGCCAAATTCAATAACAAAGAGAAAGACAACTGTGTTTCTGCTAAATACATTTTAAAATAGTTGCTCTATTTTGAGAGATCCAATTCCATGTATGAAGAGTGCTTCATACCTATGAAGTTGCAAATTTATAGATTTGCTTACTCCGCTTGTTCAGTTTGATGCGTAATTTGTAAAAGTACCACTTTTGTAACCATTTCGTACATTTTACTCCATGTTTATCGCTAGTACAGTAGTTGACTTAAATTCCTTTCTTCTTTTTTTTCATCATGATAGTACTGATGGATTTCTTTTTTACATTAAGTTAACATGGTAAGTGATAAAGTGCTGTTCATGAATATTATGTTCACTAAAATTAAAACTGTGTACGCAGTGTTGTTTATACCGAATCTAAAGATTTTATTTTCTTATCAAACCATAACAAATGGTAGTACTTGCTTTGTATTTCACTCTGTGTGCTCAGGTGTATTTGTATGCGTGTTTGCGCACTCATACTTGTCAGGTTGCATGTCACGCCATATTTATATTTACTCCTTTATAAATGTATCTTATATAATCTATGAGATATCTTCTATTTTGAATAAAATATCTGATAAATTTCAGAAGATGTCTCATATAATTTACAGTTAATGATATATCTCATAAAATATATTACATATATTTTAAGCTATATAAGACATCTCATAGACTTTATAAGATATCTTGTATATCAAGCACTCCTCTTAGGTCGCCAATAAACAATGTCCGTGCCGAGCTGAATCTGTATACAAAACAAATCACCTGTTAATTTCCAACGAAATTCCTAAATCCTAGTCCCAGTTATAGAATAATCCAAAATGCGCGGGTATGTTAAGGCAGTTCATGCTTCATTTATGCATGTAATCTGCATAATTTTTAAAATCTGTCTTACAGAGAGAGAGGGAGCTACTAACTCTTAAAAACTATTTTGGTTGTTTACATGAGAACATTTTGTATCATAACAACATGACAAACATGCACTTCCGTATGACGTCATTGCATGACTGTTATAAATAGATCATGAATGTACCTTAATAGAAAATGGAAAAGTAGCACACTACCCCAAGATTTGAATATTGGTCTAACTGGCGATAATGATGGTAAAACACCCATAGTATATCAGAATTACTAATAGAATCCTAACACTTTCAATAAGAAATAGTTATTGAACATTTAAACACGAAACCATCTAGCCCATGTTTTACATTTTGCACTGGTGTATGCAGTTTTCTTTAAAAGTTTTCTTAACAGACGATTCTATCAGTATTTGCCGTGTACATTAGTTTATGACCTTTCACACGGTGTATAAAAAGTATCTAAAAGTATGCGGTCTAATGTGCTACTTTTGCAGTTTTATTTCAGTGTGTGATAGAGGAAAATCGGATCGACATGCTAAATGGAATGTTTTTTCCGTTAAACAAAATTATCAATGAATGACATCAACATACCTTCATAATATCAATGAATTCTCAACGTTTCACATATATATTCCAGATATCCCATGTCATATATTTCAAATACTCCACATTTTGTCGATATTTGCTTGGCACATATAAACAAATTCCTTGCATGTGTCAACGTCACTCGATGTATAGTCATGACGTCATCAGTTTACTTTCATATTGATCAGACAGAAATTACACAACAGCGGTATAGCATTTCGAATTTCTTTGGATCTTAGTAACTGCATAGTTCATTTTATGCATAAATAAAACTTGAATAAAAAATAAAATCGGAATTTAATATATACTTCGTGATATACTTATTTCAATTATGACGTCACATTGTTTCGCTGATTTTATCCCAGTAAAGATTTTCATAGCTAACCAGAGCTTACCATCCGCTAAATTCACATTGTATTCATAATCAGAATAAATTTTCTGGTACATTCTTGAAAGCACAGTTCATCATCTTTCTACAACGTGATAAACATCGAACGCTAGAACAATTTAGGTCACAGGTATCACTCAAGTGCAAGTATTACACAACAATATGATACTTTATATAGTTTATAAGATATCTTATAAGAAATCATTTATGAGATATCTTATAAAAATATAAGATATCTTATAAAGTTTAAGAAATATCTTATAAAACATATAAGATGTCTTATATGTTTTACAAGATATCTTATAAAATATATGACATATATTTTAACATTTCTGTTATAAGATACTTTTAAAAAGGTTATAAAATATCTTATAAGAGTTAATGAGATATCCTAAATCAAAAACGGTAAACACATCTTATAAAGTTTTTAAGATAACTCATATAAAAACATATTAAGATATTTCATGTCTTTTATAAGATTTCTCTTAAGATTTATGAGATATCTTCCAAGGGGAATAAATGTAAAAACGGCATGCCATAAGGATGGTATGTAAGAGTATTGTGTTGCTAAAATGTTGTAACTCGTGTGTTTGCAAAATATATTTCCATCAAAGTCCATCCAGAGATGCCCAGGTTTTTTGTTTGTTGGTTTGTATCGTATTTGACTTGTGTCACAAAAGTGTGTACGCATGTGCGTTTGCAATGCAAAACAAACTTTATTACACATGAATGCACACACATACGCACTCATACATATGTACACACATGCACATATACGCACATGCATATACACATACGCGCGCACACACACTCACACCGTCACTCAGATACACACAGACATGCAAGAACGAACACATACACACATGAACACACACCCTTTTTGCAAAACAAAAGCACAGTTGGGGTTTGAGACAGGGGGCTGGGTGGCGACCATTCGTGCTCGGGTATGGCCTAAAATTGACGACCATTCGTGTCCACCCTCACGGCACATTCGGTCGCCGGGGCGACGATACGTGTGGCATGTTTGGTCGTTGGCGACAAAACGTGCCGCACGAATGGTCGTCGGCGACCAAACGTGCCGCACGTATCGTCGCCTGGCGACCGAACGTGCCAAGGCGACCAAACGTGCCGTAACAGAGTTTAGCCTTAATATTTATCTCAAATTTTTTAAACACATTAGAAATTAGATTTTGATCATTGAAATGCAAAACAATTTTTTGAGGAAAATCGTGAATCAGTCCCCTGAAAAGGACACATTGCATTTGAGATATTTACACACACACACACACACCCTTCTTCCTTTCTTATTCTATGCTACAGCAGAGTCCGAACATACCTTTCTAAACGGTTCCTTATCATCAAAATGAGTAGAATATGTTAATTTTCCAGCTTTTAAGTAGAGCACTTTTTACATCGCAAACGGGGATACGACTTCACACTTATTAGAAATCACACATTTTAGTAAATCATCCTATCCAATTGGGGACACAATACAATTGTTTTTAAAAATGAAACTGTTGATCCGTGTAAACGTTTAAGCATAACTATTTTTATCAATCTAGCACTAAATTTATTCTCGGTTGAAATCAAAATTGCTAAAATGTGCTGTTTAAGGAAAAGATTGTAAGAAAGCTGTGAAAATCTACCAAAAATATAATGATTGCATAGATAAAAGAATTCAAGAAAACGAGGTAGTATTAAATATAGGCCTACGTGTTGATTTTCATTGCAATGCAAGACAGGACATTTAAATAAATTCTGCAATAAACTGCATTTTTAGAAAAGAAAATAACAAGTTTGATTAATTGAAACATATGCATTTAAATTACCTTCAATTGCTTGAAACTATTCGTTATGAACGTACATATAATTCTTGGGGGGGGGGGGGGGGGGGGGGGGGGGGGAAATACACGGACCAGATTTCTGTGCCTACGTCAATTTGATCTTGATTATATGTAATTAATGTAGATACATAATCTACAACTAATACATCTCTGATAATAAACCGTTGAAGTCCCCAACTTCCGGTAAACTATAGATTTGGAAAAAAAATGAACGTCAATCAAAATTTACAAAGCTTTGGAATGAATGTATCATTACTTCAACATCATTCTATAATTCTATTCAAATATATAGCTACGTATATGAAATTTGTGGCCAACTTGCAATTTAATTAAAATTAGTTTCTCGATCAGCTCCTTTATTTCTATATTGTCGCTACACGAAGTGTCGACAATACAAAACTAAAGTAGTGGATCGAGAAGCTGATGTTAATCAGATTGGACCAACTGGTGAATCTTGAACTTTAAAATGAATAGGGATTGTGCATCTACTGTCTGTATACGTATTTGGTCTGTGTATACAATTTATTCGAATTATACTACTAGATAGTACTATATCAACTTCTATATCGAAATTATACGTCAGGTCTAAGTACCACAATTACTTTTTAAAATTCCTGTTACACTTGGAGAACAGTACTATAGGTGATTATATGACTAATGTAAATATCATAAAACTAATATCTTCTCTCTTAGAGCATCTGATGAGCCAAAGAGGTTTTTATACAGAAAGATGACAGTGGAAAACTATGTCTCATTTTAAACTAAATAGAAATACACTAATGATTCCAAAAAAATCGCCGTGACGCAATTTTTCCTGGAATGTTTGAGAACCCCTCACCCATGAATTAAGATCGACTACACATTGATAATTTTAGATACTTTACTTTCCAAAATCTGATATGTCATTGACATTACGTCGTCACACCACCAAGAAACAACAATCCGGGGGAAACTGGGCCAACAAATTTAAATCATTCCACGGCAAACACTTAACACATCTCTCACAAAACAGACATGTGATATAGCCCAAACAATGTGCATTAAAATAGGATATCAAAACTATTTCAATTTCTTTTTATATTTTTTCAAGCACATTTCATTTTCCACTTATAATGCATCAAAATTAAAGAATAACAAATTTAAAAAGAAAAAAGTACACTCGTAGTATCAGTGCAGAGAAAAGTGGTTAGGCAACACTCATACAAAGAAGTGGTCAGATAACACTCGTACACCTAAGGGTAAGACTTGCAGATGAATTAACTCTTAATAGGAAAGCAGTATAATTAACTATTAATTAGCTATTAATCGAGATGTGTTTTGGTATTCTACAAACATTTTTTTACGCGAACTTTACTTGAAAGGGTTTAGAAATCATATCTTTATGAAAAACAACCCTGACAAATTTATTTGAAATATACTTGCGGAAGAAATAAACTGTATACTTTGAAGTTAGATAAAAAGCATAAAAAGAAAATTATTCTTTGATTTCGTTTTATTCTTAAAGAATAGTTTGATATATCTAACGCATTTTCAGTACTCAATTTATTAGATATCGCGTTAAATTCCACTCAAAGGCCACAGTACGCTTTTATGGAGTTTCGAGCCTAAGTGACACGTGGTTTGTAATCGATTAGAATTTCTTGCATTCATTGACAGTATTCAATATATTGAAACAGAAAAACATTGTTTTTTGGATTTTTTTGTGAAAATAAATGCTTTTATGCTATAAATTGCATTTATGGATAGGATATCTTAAAAACAGTGCAATCTGATTAAAATCAGTTCCTCGATCCGCTCCTTTATTTCTTTTGATTTGTCGCTACTCGGAGCAGATCGAGGAGCTGATTTTAATCAGATTGAAAACAGTGATACCTGGATTCTTCAACCCCATAAAGGAAAAATGATGAAGATATAGAACAGTGATCAATTTCAAAACAAATTCTATAAACAATCCACAATTTGTGAATAAGATTACTTTAATGATCATGAAATTCACATAATGATGTCATTAAGTGATACTTTTGAGATTCATGATTGCTTTATTTGTATTTATAGGTGGAATGATGTGTCATCAATTCTTATGTCGCTCTTTACATATGTAACCGAGCAGTAAGGACGAAAACGTGCTTCTGATTTATGTTATTTTATTTTCGTAGAAATATGTGGGGACATAAAGACTAAACAAAAAGCAAATGTATTAGACAAAAAGTACAATCTTACAAATTTATATTTCATAAAATGTTGACAATAACATACCAATAATGCAGCATACATTTATAATAAAACATATGCTCTGTTTGAAATTGGCCTTTGAACTTACAAACAAGTTCTGAAAATATACTTAGTCATCTTTATCTGCATAAATACAATAAAGTATAAACGTTTTCAATTAAAAATAAATGTGATGCACAAAACTACTGTAGTAAAGTAAGATCTAAGTAAATATGATTCTTACGTACCACGAGATGCACTTGATAGAAGCAAAGTCAAACTGTAAAATTGTACACTGCTCTAGCTGATTTACTCAGTTTGAACGGTGACTTATAGTTAAAGGTGAATCATGACTATTGGGGAAATCATGACTCAATCCAATGCGCATAAGAAAATAAACGCAATCCGATGCGCAGTAGAATTCTTACCCAATCCCACAGAAGAATAATTTATAAAACTTTACAAAATTATAATCAAAAGAAAATGAATAAATACACAAGAGATGAATAAGAAAATGTTTGTACTACCATACATACTGGTTCTTATTACGATTAATCTGTTTATCCGATCAAGAGTTGGGGTTTATGGCGACGTGACTTGTCATCAGTGGATGCTTACTCCTCCTAGATTTCTGGTGTTTCCAGAGATACGTTTGTGCCCTACTCTAACTATGATATTTTCTATGATTTATCGAACTTATGTATGTATCGTCGCATTTATGTCCTTCTAGTGTTTGAGAATCCAAGTATGGACTCGCTTTAACTTCCTGGTGTAATAGGTTTAAACACTTACAGGAATAGAGAATATTTGTGTGCGAATATGATATAAATCAAGGTGTTTGTTGATGTAAAGAAACAAGTTAATCAAACGATATATCATGTAATTCTGATTTATTGTGTCTTTGGACTTCTATTAAAAGTTCCATCAAGTGCACCTTATGATCCTGTGGTCCTGAATGATTTCCTGCATTATCATTGCAACGATATTGGAATCTCCAGGGGCTTGATGTTTGTCTTGGTCTACATTCTGTATTCTTTATGAAATCGATCGCTATTCGCTATCTTCGCCTTTTCATTTGTTATATTCACCTTATTTCATTCAGCAAAAAGAAGTGGGTCTATAATCTATATCAAATATTCAACTATTGCTTCCTGTTTTTATTTTCAAAACCAATTAAGGCCCTGGGGTCACGCAGGGTCAGTTCAGTTCCCTCATGCAGTCCAATTCAGTGTCACTATTATATATTGAGCTCGTCTGGTAATCATGCAAGGTGACGATAACGAACAGTGATCAATCTCATAACTCCTACAAGCAATACAAAATAGATAGATGCGCAAACACGGACCCCTGCACACACCAGAGGTGGGATCAGGTGCCTAGGAGGGGTAAGCATCCCCTGTTGATTTCAAAAGCTCCATCATAGAAATATACGCTTCTTCTTTTATTGTTGTTCAGTAAATACTATACCTCATGATCAAACGATACCGAACGTTCGGATTGGGTGGAACCTAACAAACCAGTAACAAATGAAATATCATCTTCACTTCTACTTGCCATCAAGGTTAACATCATATTGATTTTTTCATCATTGAAAAAAAATGAATTGGAAATCCTCAATTTGATATGGTTCATTGTAATTTTTTTGGTAAACCAATAAACACTTGTATCTCTAATCACTTTCCATTAGGTCTTGCATTTTAGTTATAAACAGCGGGTTCGTTGAATTTGGTACTTCTCGGGCAGCTAGAATATTAAAACTATAATTAATGATAACCAATGAAGAAAATGAATTATAGTCTGCTAATGCAGCAGCGGTTTTATCAAATTTCTATAATGATATGTTTCTAAAGGTATATTATTGATCGTCTTATTATATATCCATTCTTCCATGCATTGCAATGCAAGAGGCTGGTAGTCATGATAAAACTTGTTACCGAACAATTCCTTCTCCGACACCAATTCATTTAAATCACGGAGACCAAAAACGCAAATGTCACGAACATACTTTCCATGGCAAATTTCACTAGGCATTCGCCATCTCGTGTTGATGGCTATCCACAATTTTCTGTTTGGAACGCCTACAAAAGAGAGTTAGTCTTGAAACCAGTAGCAAAGTTTTATTTATATATGTATCGTCCAAGGACTGATTTTGAAGTAATTGGAGCGGATCAAACCGCCGAAAAGAGATAAAGACGCCACGACGGGTAAAGAAAATAATATATTTGGCAAATAACAATATGTCGAATACAAGATACAATAGATCTAATCATGTAAACAATAGTTTTGTTTCATCATGTACCCCTAGGATGTCCTTAGATCTCAAGGCACATTAGATGAAAAGTGAAGATAACGAATAGTGATTAATCTCATAACTCCTATCAAATCTGGTTAAAAAAATCATTATACTAAAATTATTGTTATTCAACACAACAAAAATAACATATCTTTTGTGATAGGTGCAGGTCGACTGTTTTGAAATGTACGTATTGTGTGCATTTCCAGGTGGTTGTGAAAACTGTTACATTTCTGTATATAATTGATCAATTCTGAGCTTTCTGATTGGCAAAGATCCAACAAAGTAGACCCAAAAAAATAGTATGTCCATTTACATATCCCGTCGAAGTGAACATATCATTTAATGTTGTTCCAATATCAAGCAGCAATAAAATGGTGACTGTCGCCATCAAGAAATGGCTGGTTATCGGTAAATCATTCTATGAATGTCGCATCAGTAATTACATTTGAAGATGCCTTTTAGTTTTGTTACAAACTAATGACAGATCATGCATCATTTGCAATATTCTAGTAATTTGTATCAAAAAAGAAATTTGCAGTTCTAATCATTTCCTGCTAGGTTTTGTACTCTATAAAGAAAAATCTCTGTGTAGACATTGTATCGTTTTGTAGGAGGTCATATTTCAGCTTTGAAAGTTAAGGTAATTTTCACATTAAATAAATTCTCGACATGAGAACTACAGTAAAGGACTGTCAGTTGATACAAATGCTAATGCAAGTAGCAAGTGTCGATATTTTAAATTAGGAAACAATTATATATATTTCGGCAATTAGCTGTCTGAGATCAATCGAGTTAGGGTGCTTGATTCGTAACTGGCAGACTCGGATTTCATTCTCGATCCCGGTGCTACTTCAAACGCCGGACCGTTAACACAGCCATTGGCTGTTCCTTTGCTTAGAGTTTGAGAATGGGAATGAAAGTCACACTTCATATGTAAATGACTTTGAAATGGAAGTCCCGTGTCATGGAGAGTGATTTCAGGACAACGATCCCTCACAACAATGGGTGTAACCTCGATGTGTGGAAACAGTGTCTTCTTCACATAAAGTCGTTTTACGTGAGTGAAACAATTATTAAATGGGACGTAAGGCAATATGAAAGAAATCTACCTGATGATTTCAGTATTCAGCGAATACAATGTCGATACAGTATGTGTCGACGAGCATAAAAAATATATTTTATAGCATATCTTGATTTGCTGCATCGAGAAATACGAATGCATGGGTGGCCGAAGATGTTTTGTTTTAACAAATTGCTTGATCACTGTACATTATCCATTCATCACAGTATCACCATCTGTCTTGCGTATTGCTCTTGCTATAATTGTTTAATTCAAGTAATAATTAATTCAGATACCTTAGCGATAATATCCACTTTTTAAATCCTAGCATTATAGAGTCATTTTATCTTTGAGGTAAAGTACAGCATGAATCGGGTGGATGATATACCAGGTTGGCTCAAAACAATAAAAAGACAACTAAAGATGTACATGTTCAACAAATTATAGCAGACCCTGATTTTCAAAAAACAAATCCAAAATAATAACCTTCCAATGATCCCCCCCCCCCCCATGTTTCGTTTGTCTTTAATTATTAAATAATTAAACTGTTGGATAAGTGCATTAATATGTGCCAAAATATGGCATGTAAGTTTAAGATGTACTCACCTGTGTAGTTGACACCTGGGATGTTAGGTGTTTATTGAATACTAGAGTGGCCCAGAAAAATTCATCAGGACTGTATGTATCTTCTAACCATTTCAAAATACCCTGCGCTTTGGCATCATTTATGGAATAATTCACGAAGTCCCTACTGAACGCACCGTAAGCACTTCCCTTTCCTGCAGTTATATTATAAGGTGGCGGGCCTTTCATTTTCCCTGTGGACTTCACTCCCCTGTCTTTTACAGTGTATACCATTTTGAATCGATGTACTGCTCTAACGTCGTAGACACTTTCTATACTATTTGTCCCGTTATAGATTGTTAGAATTTTAACAATTTCTGAATTTGTTTTCAAAGGGAATTCTTGGGACGGTAGATTTATTACGTATCGCCATTTGACGTCAGTGTTTCTTAGTAGATCGGACATGCAATTCAAATCTGCCTGAAGTCGTGAAAATCCCGCGTATATCACATCCTCTAATTTTGAAGCAATGAATACATTAGGTAGACAACTAACGATGGATTTAATAGCGTAGTGCAATGTATTATCTGAACTTTGATCTACGTGTATGCAGTATAGATTGTGTGGGCGATAGATAGCACGAAGTAGTTTCTCTGTCTGAACAGCATCTTTATAAGTTAATATTGTATAGGCGATAGGAAACTCAAGTTCTTCAGGTGATACGAAGAAATATTCATAATTGTACATCTCTAAGAAATTGTCACAATTCTGAGCGAGATCTCCTATCTCTTTATCTTTGGGAAAAGTGTAATTCCGTTTTGACATCGTTGTTTCGGCCACTGATATGTACTCTTCATCACCATCAATTATTCGTTGGCAATCTACCTCATGAACAATACGTTTTAGTTGGGAACGTCGTTGATTTTCAGATGCCAAATTGAATCGCTTATTTGCGCACATATTCATCATATCATTTTCTTGTCTTTGTGTCATCAGTATGGAAGGTATATAGAATACTATACGATGCATCATTAAAAAAACAAGGACAACGAATAGCGTTAGAATCAAGAGATGCATCTGAATTCGCCTCAGCCCCATAATCGGCAATACAGTGTGTTGTTAATCTACAACAAAATAAAATACAATTATTATACTTCATAGATACCTTTTACATGCAACTGCAGCTTTTACCGCCTTTTTTTTATCGCCATTTAACACCTCTGAGCTTCGTATTGACGTAAAACAATCGCATGTAAGGCATTTACTTTATATAGAAGAAATATTTTACTAATTCAAAAGCTACAACAACAAAAACAGCCAAGGTAATACAGATAATATCACCACAATAGAAAACGATGACTCCATAAAGTTCAAGTTCACCCACCGGGAAACCCTAAATGTTGATCAGGTAAACGGGGTTATGCGTAGTCAACATCAGTGTGCCAAGAACGGCTTAACAATCGGTATGAAACACGTCAGACAACACTTGACCCAATGATAGGCTGTATTGGCAAACCAAATCGTTATAACGACCATGGAATTTCCGAGATGCTAACTTTAAACGAGATGATCGGAACCCCTGCACCATCAACTTGTTTGTCAGTGGTCTGCCTCGATTAAAACACTGACCATACACAGAACAAGCTCTTGCGTATCGAATCAGTTGAGAGATCTGAACATCATATGCAGGTGATAATAGAATATTACTACATAAACATGGGAAGTTGACATTGAAAAAGCTTAAACCATCCCATTTCTCATCAATTTGTTAGTTTGCCGTTAATATCTACTTTTAATAAAATATAGAAACATGAAAGAGAAGTTGACGATTATGTGGTGTCTTTTATTTCGAGTTCACGGGGATATATCGAATGGACATATGAATGAAAATTATTATAATATAAAACGTCGTCGATATATTTAGATATCAAATTGAAGATAACAGGGAGAGATTGTTTCTTCTTACAAAGACGTTTTTAAACATAAATTCTGCTTCATAAAACTATGAAAACAGGTCAGCTAACAAAGGAGCACAATTCGTATTCATAAGAATTCCAACAGACTTTTGGACGACCTTATCACCAAAGATTACGAAGATGTTGCCAATGAGAAACTCCATCATAATTTTTATTTCAACTTTAGAGTATATGTGCGTGAAACCAGAGTTGTGTCCAACAACGCAACTTCATGGGTGACCGGTCATCAAATACGAACTTCTCTCTTTTTCCACTTTTGTTGGAAAAGTAACCGTCCATGACGACAAAAAGTCTAGCCTTTAACGTATCGTAAGGATTTGTTGCGTAAAGTGAGGGTTAGGCTTCGATCCTGTCGATCAGAAAAAAAGTTTCACAATTTTAAATTCACCAAAAGTTCCCTAGAACGTTCTAGAATCCACACCTGATTGACCCCAATGCTCGCATATGCAGCCGCACAACACGTTTGAAGCCTCTACCCCACAGCCGTCAATATTTTCGTGAGGAGAAAAGACAGGGGCTTGGTAGAACATTTACTGGATCCTGCAATGTATCTTTCTTTGCATGGTTTCCATGTAGTTTACGAATCCAGTATAGGTACCGCAACTCATATTCATCCGACACATTGGCTGGGATATTAAATGTGTCTGAAACTGAAGCAAGATTCTAAAGAAATTCATCTTTTGAAATGGCAGTTGGAATATAAGTATGATTGCCAAACGTGGAATTAATTCCAAGTTCGTTTGAAATACAGTTGCAATAATGAGTCTAACAAACAAAGGCAATGCTATTACAAGCTTTGTCAGATGTAACCAAAATATATTCTCCATGTAACCTATCTAATTCTTTTATCACTTCTGGTTTACTAAACACGAGATAGATGGTACGTACTTCTGTTTTGATGTGTCTAATGCGGGATTTCAATTCTTTCTTTTACTTTTAATCAATTCTGACAATGTATTAAGTTGTTCTGTTCCATATTTAGTCCATCGTCTGGCATAATTTTCGACAGAATTCATAATATAGATGCACATGTAGTTCTGTCGCCAATTGAATGACCGAAGTTCTTTGAATTTAAGACCTTTTAATTAAAGTAAGTGATTTGAGGTCCACATTATCCAGCGCCCACACTTTGAAACGCTTTAGCGGTTGGTTTACGTCCTGCCGAACCATTGGACAGTTTAAAGCAACATATCAAGACTAATCTCTTTAGCTTTGCTTGTAGTGTTTAACTGAAAATGACAATTCTTAGTTCTTTTACAGAATGGTTACAGGACTGTCAGATTATACCAGCACATACTAATACATTAATGTAGGACATGCTTTTCATCATAATAAAACGATTTTAAGATGAAGCGCTTTAGAGATTTTACATGTAGATTGATTAAGATGTTATTCAAATTGTAGTATTGTATGATACTGTGTTAAATAGACGTATGTGTGCTTTGTTACTGAGGTGTTGGTGTTGTGTTTTGTGTTCAGTGTTGCTGATGTGTTTATGTGGGCTATGTCGCTGAAGTGCTCATCTCGTGTTTTTATGACTCCTGTGTTGCTTAGATGTTGATATCGTGTTTCCTGCGTGCTATGTTGATATAGTGTTTGTGTTGTGTTTTGTGTGCTATGTTGCTGAGGTGTTGATGTTGTGTTTTGTGTGCTATGTTGCTGAGGTGTTGATGTTGTGTTTTGTGTGCTATGTTGCTGAGGTGTTGATGTTGTGTTTTGTGTGCTATGTTGCTGAGGTGTTGGTGTTGTGTTTTGTGTGATATGTTTCCGAAGTGTTGATCTCGTAATTTTATGTGTGCTATGTTGCTGAAGTGTTGATCTCGTGTTTTTATGTGTGCTATGTTGCTGAAGTGTTTGTGTTGTGATTTGTGTGCTATGTTGCTGAGGTGTTTGTGTTGTGTTTTGTGTGCTATGTTGCTGAGGTATTGATCTCGTGTTTTTATGAGTGCCATGTTACTGAGGTATTGATCTTGTGTTTTGATTTGTGGTTTGTTGCTGAGGTGTTGGTTGTGTGTTTTTATGAGTGATATGTTGATGATGTGTTGATGTCGTGTTTTTATGTGTCCTATGTTGTCAATGTATTCATCTTGTTTTTTTATGTGTTATGTGTTGATGAGGTGTTGATGGCGTGCTTTAATGTGTGCTATGTTGCTGAAGTGTTGATCTCGTGTTTTTATGCGTGCTATGTTGCTGAGGTGTTGATGGCGTGTTTTATGTGTGCTATGTTGCCGAGGTGTTGATGTTGTGCTGATTTGTTTGTTAAGTTGCTGATGTATTGGTTTTGTGATTTGTGTACTATATTATTGAGGTTTTGAGTGCGTATTTTTATGTGTGCTATCTTGCTGAGGTGTTGGTGATGTGTTTTTATGGATGATATGTTGCTAAGGGGTTGATCTCATGTTTTTGTGCTTGAGATGTTGCTGAGGTGTTGATGAAGTGTTTTTATGAGTGCTATGTTGCTGAGGTGTTGATGGCGTGTTTGTATGCGTGCTATGTTCCAGAGGTGTTAAATCTCGCGTTTTTATGTGTGCTATGTTGCTGAGGTGTTGGTGTTCTGCTTTTTTATTTGTTAAGTTGCTGAGTGATGTTGTGTGGGTTTTTTGTGCTATGTTGCAGAGGTGATGATCTCGTGTTTTTATGAGTACTATGTTGCTGAGGTGTTGGTGTTGTGTTTTTGTGTTTGTTATAAGTTGCTGAGTGATGTTGTGTTGTTGTTTTTGTGCTATGTTGCAGAGGTGATGATCTCGTGTTTTTACGTGTGTTATATTGCTTAGGTGTTGATGGCGTGTTTTTGTGTGTTATATTGCTGAGGTGTTAATGACGTGTTTTTATGTGTTCTGCGTTACAGAGGTGATGATCTTGTGTTTTCATGCGTGCTATATTGCTGAGGTGTTGGTGTTGTGCTTTTTGTTTGTTAAGTTGCTGAGGTGTTGATGAGGTGTTTTTGTGTTATGTTGTTGATGTATTGATGTTGTGTTTTTTGTATGTTATGTTGCTGAGGTGTTGGTGTTGTGCTGTTTTGTTTGTTAAATTGCTGAGGTGTCGGTGTTGTGTTTTGTGTACTATATTGTTGAGGTGTTCAGTGTGTCTTTTTATGTGTGTTATCTTGCTGAGGTGTTGGTGACGTGTTTTTATGCGTGCTACATTGCTGAGGTGTTGATGAGATGTTTTTATGAGTGCTATGTTGCTGAGGTGTTGGTGTTCTGCTTTTTTTGTTTGTGAAGTTGCTGAGTGATGTTGTGGGGTTTTTGTGCTATGTTGCAGAGGTGATGATCTTATGGGGTTTTTTGTGTGTGTTATATTGCTGAGGTGTTGGTGTTGTGCTGTTTTGTTTGTTAAGTTGCTGAAGTGTTGATGTTGTGTTTTTATTTGTGCTATACTGCTGAGGTGTTGATTTCGTGTTTTTTGTGTGTTATATTGCTGAGGTGTTGGTGTTATGCTTTTTTGTTTGTTAAGTTGCTGAGGTGTTGATGGCGTATTTTTGTGTGCTATATTGTTGAGGTGTTGAGTGCGTGTTGTTAGGTGTGTTATGTTGCTGAGGTGTTGAGTGCGTGTTGTTAGGTGTGTTATGTTGCTGAGGTGTTGAGTGCGTGTTGTTAGGTGTGTTAAGTTGTTGAGGTGTTGATCTCGTGTTTTTACGAGCCGTTCCAAGCAAAAGGGACCCTTAAGTAATTTAGTACCAATGTATGAATTATGGAGAAATATAGGAGTGATTGTAATATCAAAAAATTAGTTTACAATCAATCAAAGTAGACAACTAACGTGCTTGTGATTGGTAATCATGACATCAATTTTTACAGGCATGCAAAATATTTCGTTACAGTTTTAATTATGTCGTTTTAAAACATTGCACATAAGATAAGGGCCCTTTTTGCTATAAACCATTTTATTTTTATTCCTTACATAATTGGTGGGGACTTGAACTTATAAATATAAAGAATTGGACTCCATGAATTATTTTTTTAAAAAAACCATAAATAACTTAAAAAGCCTTTTAAAATGTTGGTGAACTAGAAGTACATGTCGATCTACATAAAATTTGTAAAGATGGTCGTGGGAATTTTTTATTGCAGATGTGTCTATCGAAGCTTCAAAACACAATTAGAAAAAATGCATGCACCAAAAGCAAGACTGTTTGATTTGGTCCATAAATATTTACTAATAGTGATTTTAACTTTATGTATTTCTAATTCACAATTGTTATCAAAAGGCATTGCTACCCCACAAGAATTCGACGTGAATGAACTAAAATGATCTTATATATTCACTGTAATTATAAAAAAAAATTCTTCCCTAATTGTGAAATGTGTATCTTGAAGAAAGTGTTAACTTAACTTTAATAATTTAAAACAATCATTTTCTCTTATTCTTATCACCAAGACCATGGCTGTTTAACGTAAGGATTTTTCATTATCATTTTCAACATGGTCCTCATAAAACACGAGGTGAATTGGTTTTGTTAAGTCCCGCCGTGCAGGAAATAATAGAAATAAAGGAAGATACGCGATAAAATTTGACAAAAATGAAAAACACGCAACCAGGGCAGAGGCTCCCATTGTAAAAATGCGCAATAATTTCGGTGTGAAATTATTTCATGTTCACAAATATAATTACAATTGTTACTTTTAAACACCGAACAATACCGCCCACTGTTGATTGACTGAGCTACCGTAAATTCCCCCATGTTAATTTCCCTTGACGTCAGTTGAATATCACGTAACACTTTATCTTTGGAAAACGTAAAGCAGCCCTACTTGTAAATAAATGGTCGGGTACAGGCGTGTTATCAGCTGGATTTTTGTTGATATACTCAGAAATGAGCATTCTTTAAATGAAAACTGTTGGGGGCAAATGTGAACTCAATCTAAATACGCTATAATTTACCAACATATCAACAGCCATCAAGGTTGTCCACATCCCTAAGGATATCATATCAATGATCATGAAACTTACAATATTGGTAAAAGATGGTCAACACATAGACACTTCATACCAAGTTTGGCCCCGCCCTGGGGTAAGATCTTCTAACCAAGAAATCATGAAATTCACACTTTGGGTAAAGGCCTTCCTGGTCTATTACACTAAATTCACAGTTGTGGTAGAGGCCTTCCTGCTCTATAACACTAAATTCACGGTTGTGGTAGAGGCTTTCCTGCTCTATAACACTATATCTTTAGTATTTCTTACACATGTGTATATGTTGAGAATTTATTTTTGAAAATCGGTCAATTTTTGGCAGTTTTTGTATAGCCCCAGGGGTGCAGAAGTCCTGAAATTTACAATTTACATGTATGTCCACCTTTTGAAAAAAAAAAAATAGGAATTGTGATTATCAAAAAAGTTTAATTTTTTCTATTGTTGACGGACGACAACTTATTGCGATAGGTCAACTGAGTTTACCCGGGTGAACTAAAACGTAAACAATGTTTTAAAAGCTGTATTTAATGGTAGGATTGTTTGAGCTTAGGTAGGATTGTATGAGCTGTGGTAGGATTGTATGAGCTGTGGTAGGATTGTATGAGCTGTGGTAGGATTGTATGAGCTATGGTAGGATTGTATGAACTGTGGGAATGACAGCCAATAAAAGATATATTTATTGGTAAGATTGTATGAGCTCTGGTAATAACAGCCAATAAAAGCTGTATTTAATGGTATGATTGTGTGAGCTGTGGTAGGATTGTATGAACTATGGGAATGACAGCCAATAAAAGATGTATTTATTGGTAGGATTGTATGAGCTCTGGTAATAACAGGCAATGAAGCTGTATTTAATGTTGGGATTGTATGAGCTGTGAGAGTGACAGCCACCAAAATCTGTATTTAATGGTAGGATTGTATGAGCTGTGGGAATGACAGCTAATAAAAGCTTAATTTAATGGCAAGATTGTATGAGCTGTGGTAGGATTGTATTAGCTGTGGTAGGATTGTATGAGCTATGGGAGTGACAGCCAATACAAGTTGTATTTAATGGTAGGATTGTATAAGCTGTGGTAGGATTGTATGAGCCGTGGTATGATTGCATGAGCTGTGGTAGGATGGTATGAGCCGTGGTAGGATTGTATGAGCTATGGTAGGATTGTATGAGCTGTGGTAGGATTGTATGAGTTGTGGTAGGTTTGTATGAGCTGTGGTAGGGTTGTATGAGTTTTGGTAGGATTGTATGAGTTGTGGTAGGATTGTATGGGCTGTGGGAATGACAGTCAATAAAAGCTGTATTTAATGGTATGATTGTATGAGCTGTGGTAGGATTGTTTGAGCAGTGGTAGGATTGTTTGAGCTGTGGTAGTGACAGTCAATAAAAGCTGTATTTAATGGTGAAATTGTATGAGCTGTGGTAGGATTGTATGAGCTGTGGTAGAATTGTATGAGCTGTGATAGGATTGTATGAGCTGTGGTAGTGACAGTCAATAAAGCTGTATTTAATGGTGAAATTGTATGAGCTGTGGTAAAATTGTATAAGCTGTGGTAGGAGTGTGTGAGCTGTGATAGGATTGTATGAGCTGTGTTAGAATTGTATGAGTTGTGGTGGGATTGTATGAGCTGTGATAGGATTGTATGAGCTGTGGTAGGATTGTATGAGCTGTGGTAGGATTGTTTTAGCAGTGGTAGGATTGTATGAGTTGTGGTAGTAACAGTCAATAAAGCTGTATTTAATGGTGAAATTGTATGAGCTGTGGTAAAATTGTATAAGCTGTGGGAGGAGTGTATGAGCTGTGGTAGGATTTTATGAGCTGTAGTAGGATTGTATGAGTTCTGGTAGGATTGTATGAGCTGTGGTAGGATTGTATGAGCTGTGGTAGGATTGTATGAGCTGTGGTAGTGACAGTCAATAAAAGATGTAATTAATGGTAGGATTGCATGAGCTGTGGTATGATTGTGTGAGTTTTGGTAGGATTGTATGAGCTGTGGTAGGATTGTATGAGCTGTGGTAGGATTGTATGAGTTGTGGTAGGATTGTATGAGCTGTGGTAGTGACAGTCAATAAAAGCTGTATTTAATGGTAGGATTATATGATCTCTGGTAATAACAGCCAATAAAGCTGTATTTAATGTTGGGATTGTATGAGCTGTGGTAGGATTGTATGAGCTGTGGTAGGATTGTATGAGCTGTGGTAGTGACAGTCAATAAAAGCTGTATTTAATGGTAGGATTATATGAGCTCTGGTAATAACAGCCAATAAAGCTGTATTTAATGTTGGGATTGTATGAGCTGTGGTAGGATTGTATGAGCTGTGGTAGGATTGTATGAGCTGTGGTAGGTTTGTATGAGCTGTGGTAGGATTATATGAGTTGTGGTTGGATTACATGAGCTGTGGTAGGGTTGTATGAGTTGTGGTAGGATTGTATGAGTTGTGGTAGGATTGTATGAGCTGTGGTAGGATGGTATGAGTACGTTGTTTTTGGCTATATTTAGCTCTAAAACTTCATAGTTATTTCGGATTTCAAACATTTCGGTTGAGCATCACTGAAGAGACATTATTTGTCGAAATGCGCAGTTGGTGCATCAAAATTGGTACCGTATAAGTTTTACATTATGACCCCTGGGTCGAGGCCTCTGCTGGTGGACTGTTAGTCCCCGAGGGTCTCTACAGCCTAGTAGCTAAGTACTTCGTTACTAGCTTGAAAATACGGATGTATATTTAATTGCTGTTATAAAATTTAGAAATTCATTTCTAAATTAAGGATTATCTCCCTCATGCATAGCTCTTATCCTTGGACGAATTTGGCTCCACTTTTTTGGCACGTTGATTTTGCCTATATTTAGCTCTAAAACTTCATAGTTATTTCGGATTTCAAACATTTCGGTTGAGCATCACTGAAGAGACATTATTTGTCGAAATGTGCATCTGGTGCATCAAAATGGGTACCGTATAAGTTTTACATTGTGGTAGTGACAGTCAATAAAAGCTGTATTTAATGGTAGGATTGTATGAGCTGTGCTAGGATTGTATGAGCTGTGGTAGGATTGTATCAGCTGTGGTAGGATTGTATGAGCTGTGGTAGTGACAGTCAATAAAAGCTGTATTTAATGGTAGGATTGTATGTGCTATGTTAAGATTGTAAGAGATGTGGTAGGATTGTATGAGCTGTGGTAGTATTGCATGAGCTGCGGTAGGATTATATTGTCTGTGGTAGGATTATATGGGCTGTGGGAATGACAGTCAATAAAAGCTGTATTTAATGGTAAGATTGTATGAGCTGTGGTAGGATTGTATGAGCTGTGGTAGGATTGTATGAGCTGTGGTAGGATTGCATAAGCTGTGGGAATGACAGTCAATAAAACTATCTAATAGTAGGATTGTATGAGCTGTGGTAGGATTGTATGAGTTGTGGTAGTGACAGTCAATAAAGCTGTATTTAATGGTGAAATTGTATGAGGTGTGGTAAAATTGTAGAAGCTGTGTTAGGATTGTGTGAGCTGTGTTAGGATTGTATGAGTTGTGGTAGGATTGTATGAGCTGTAGTAGGATTGTATGAGTCGTGGTAGGATTGTATGATCTGTGGTAGGATTGTATGAGCTGTGTTAGGATTGTATGAGCTGTGGTAGGATTGTATGAGTTGTGGTGGAATTGTATGATATGTGGTAGGATTGTATGAGCTGTGTTAGGATTGTATGAGTTGTGGTAGGATTGTATGAGTTATTGTAGGATTGTATGATCTGTGGTAAGATTGTATGAGCTGTGTTAGGATTGTATGAGTTGTGGTGGGATTGTATGAGCTGTGGTAGGATTGTATGAGCTGTGGTAGGATTGTATGAGTTGTGGTGGGATTGTATGAGCTGTGTTAGGATTGTATGAGTTGTGGTGGGATTGTATGAGCCGTGGTATGATTGTATGAGCTGTGGTAGGATTGTATGATCTGTTGTAGGATTGTATGAACTGTTGTAGGATTGTATGAGCTGTGGTAGGACTGTATGAGTTGTGGTAGTGACAGTCAATAAAAGCTGTAAATAATGGTAGGATTGCATGAGCTGTGGTAGGATTGTGTGAGTGTTGGTAGGATTGTATGAGATGTGGTAGGATTGTATGAGCTGTGGTAGTGACAGTCAATAAAAGCTGTATTTAATGGTAGGATTGTATGAGCTGTGGTAGGATTGTATGAGTTGTGGTAGGATTGTATGAGATGTGCTAGGATTGTATAAGTTGTGGTAGGATTGTATGAGTTGTGGTAGGGTTGTATGAGCTGTGGTAGGATTGTATGAACTGTGGTAGGATTGTATGAGCTGTGGTAGGATTGTATGAGCTGTTGTAGTGACAGTCAATAAAAGCTGTATTAAATGATAGGATTGTATGATCTGTAGTAGGATTGTATGAGCTGTGGTAGGATTGTATGAGCTGTGGTAAGATTGTATGAGCTGTGGTAGGATTGTATGAGCCGTGGTATGAGATTGTATGAGCTGTGGTAGGATTGTATGAGCTGTGGTAAGATTGTATGAGTTGTGGTAGTGACAGCCAGTAAAGGCGACTTCGATAAAAAAAAAAAAAGGACAATAACTTAGTGTTTGATCACTTCAAAGTTACCTATATTATGCAACAGTCAGGCTAGCAAACGTTTGCATGATAAGCTTCTCTAATGAGCCAATCAAATTGCTTGAAGACTGGTCATTCCGTTACTTTGATGTGAATGAGAGAAGTTTTTATTGACCAAGTGTTTAGTTTTCTAAACAAAACTACCACTTTCCGTCCACCCCACTGCTCTTCTTTTTTCAGCATTACATGTATCATGGATACAGTAGCAGATATTTTATAACTGTTTTCTATATTCGCTTGATCAAGAATTTTGAGTTTGTTTTCAATGTTTCATATTTGCTTTAACCTTACCTCCCAGCTTTGGGTGACTTGTCATTTATTATTTTAAGAGAATAAATGACTTTCAGCCACTCATCCTTATTATTCATTTCCACACAATAGTTAATGGCACCGGTCAAAATGGCTGTGATAAGTGAAAGTGCAGACGGTTTAACAATTTTCAGTCACTTGGAGCTATTATGAATTGAGGTAAGGGATTCTCCTTAGAAATGATGCAAGGTGAAGATAACGAACAGCGATCAATATCAAATGCTGCAAATTATATGTAATAGCTTGTTTCAATGCTCAAACATTCTGTTTAGTCGTATAGTGTCAAGATCCCGCTAAACTTCGATAAAAAAAAACCAATAGGCATTTTTTTCGAATTCATTTCTGCATATCTTAGGCAGTATAAGGAATTCCGGGATGAACTTTGGTAGTAATGTAGATTGATTATGTATGAATACTAGTATATTATAATACAGAGTACAATTTTATACCATTTGCTTTATCATTTTTACATCGGCTAATTTGGGTACCCTATATTTAGAATTCTATACCTTTACTCTTATAGTAAATCGAGCCCAAACGTTAGAATTGCCTATGATTTTCATTCAAGTTTCAGGTCTATTTGGTGTGCTTATCACTAGTAGATATAAAGTGGGCGGGGGTTTACCCCCTGTAGTTTTGTGTCCAATACCAGAATATAAATTAAATTCACAATTTGGCTGTAGTAAATGCATGAATAACATAGATAATGTCGATCAATCCATTAACATATCATGTTTTGTAATTTCTAAGACACGTAATTTCTTCAAATTGAAATTTTAATTTCTCCGTTTATCTGCCGATTTAGATGTCAACAGTGGATATCGATGTGTCCGGTTAGCGCTTTTCAGTACTTTAATTATTCTCACCGTTAAATATGCCAGTTTAATTGTCAGTATTGGATATCGATGTGTCCGGTTAGCCCTTTCTCTGTACTTTCAGTACATTGATTAATGTCGCCGTTTAGATATGCCGGTTTTGGGTGGTAATCTTAGATATCAATATTTCGGTGTAGCAGAACTTGAAAATCAGCAGATGCACCTCCAATGGGTACTAGAAAACTCATATCGAGGGAGTTCAGAAAAAAAATTGCTACTGACGAAAAACGTTTAGCAGATGTACATATACGAGTATGTAGCCGTCTGCAAGTCCCCGATACTACTGTAGAAAATGTCTCAGTACTCTTCGGTCTAGTGAAGAATGCTGGGAAAATATAATGTCTCAGTACTAGTCGGTCTAGTGAAGAATGCTAGGGGAAATAAAATGTCTCAGCACTAGTCTGTCTACTGAAGAATGCTGGGAAAATAAAATGTCGCGGCACTAGTCTGTCTCCTGAAGAATGCTGGGAAATTAAATGTCGCGGCACTAGTCTGTCTACTGAAGAATGCTGGGAAAATAAAATGTCGCGGCACTAGTCGGTCTAGTGAAGAATGCTGGGAAAATATAATGTCTCAGTACTAGTCTGTCTACTGAAGAATGCTGGGAAAATAAAATGTCGCGGCACTAGTCGGTCTAGTGAAGAATGCTGGGAAAATAAAATGTGTCAGCACTAGTCTGTCTACTGAAGAATACTGGGAAAATAAAATGTCGCGGCACTAGTCGGTCTAGTGAAGAATGCTGGGAAAATAAAATGTCTCAGCACTAGTCTGTCTATCTAGTGAAGAATGCTGGGGAAAATAAAATGTCTCAGCACTAGTCTGTCTGTCTAGTGAAGAATACTGGGAAAATAAAATGTCTCAGCACTAGTCTGTCTAGTGAAGAATGCTGGGAAAATAAAATGTCTCAGCACTAGTCTGTCTACTGAAGAATGCTGGGAAAATAAAATGTCTCAGTACTAGTTTGTCTGGGTAGTGAAGAATGCTTGGAAAATGTAATGTCTCAGCACTAGTCTGTCTAGTGGAGAATGCTGGGAAAATAAAATGTCTCAGCACTAGGCTGTCTGTGTAGGGAAACATGCTGGGGAAAATGAAATGCTTGGATTGAAAGAATGTACCTTTTCTGTATTTGAGTCTGATTTGTGTTTGTCAACCATTGAACCTTTTGTAAAGCATCTCTGTGTGTCTTAAATTCCTCCTGATGAATCAGGCCTCCAATGTTTAAAATTCCTCCTGATGAATCAGGCCTTCAATGTTTAAAATTCCTCCTGATGAATCAGGCCTTCAATGTTTAAAATTCCGCGTATATTTTAGCTACAGGCTAACTTCATAATGGCAGTGAACAAGTAGATCTGTTGAATTAAGTATACCCAGTATGGCAGGAGTCTCAGAAAAGTTTTAGCGAAGATTAATGTAAATATCGTTATTTATTTTTTTCATGAAGAAATTGAACCACGGTTATTGACTGACTGACTGACTTGGTGAATGAATATGATCACATTTCTGCGTCCATCCACGATTAACAATTTACTTGATGTTAAATTGAGATGCCATTACATAAAATCAACCATTTCCCTTTCATCTTCAACCTTTCGGTGTAAAAGTATGGGCGTCACCCGAGTCTGTTTTATGAAAACTATGTTTGACACAGGGAACACGTGGCGTGGCGTTATCAATGTCATTGTCATTGTGCACCTTGAGTATCATATACATGTAGCTGTGATAGCAAATATGCCTGCGTCTTCTGAAATGATTAAAATGTTTAAACCGCCTGTCTTTGTATGCATATATGTAAGAGCAGACATTTATGATGTTCTAGCTGCGCGTCGCTTATAATGTATTGTTTAAGTATATATTAAGATGCAGTAGTATCATGGTTGTCAAATAAAACACTGTTTTGTTGTTTTAAACCTCATGCTTTGATCTCTAATAGCCTTTTCAAAATGATCAAAAGGTAATTTGTAAAATTAGCAACTTCCTTCGAGAAATCAATCCGGTAAGAAATTTTAACAATATATTATTGCACAGAAAAATGAATTAATTGAAAAGCAGGTTTATTAAAAACTGAATTGGTCTGCATTGTTCTACATTACGTAATCATCTGCCGACACCGAAAAAACCCGAGCACCTTACAGGGCTTTTTCTCATTATCCAACACCCCCAAACAACAACAACCTCAAATCAACGGTTTTTCCGCCTGTATGTGAATTCACCCCCACCTCCCCCCAGTGCACATAAGGACAAAATCTTGTCTACCAATATCAAATACATGTAGTCCCATCATAAACAATTAATTATTTTTTCAAATAATGTAAATTTTCATAAGCAGAGGTAACTAATTTGGGGTTTTACTGCAGCATTATGATAATTGTAATATAATTTTAAGTCCAATATGGCGAATGCAGCTCTGTCACGGGGAGAAAATAATAACTGCTCTTTATCAGTGTGAAATTCAAGATGGTGGACTTGCGTCATAAATTAGGATACTTTCAACATTGGTTTTTAAAATGCTGAACATGTGGCTGCCTCTATCAAGTAAATATTTCCATAGACTTCTTTTTGGTAAAATACTAAATGCTTTGTTTTTGAAAAAAAAAAAACACCCCATCTGAAATAACATTGCTTACATTACGTATTTCTTTTTTTATCTTTACCATTTGTTTTCTCTCATAAAACCAGGGCCGTAAGTAGGGTTCTAAATCAGGGGAGGCAGGGGATTGGGGGCCGCCGATTGACTTTACGACTGAAAATGACACTTTTTAAATCCCAATTTATCATGTTTGTGTTTCATTTGTACTATGTAAAGAATCGTAATATGGTGTCAAAGACAAAGGTGCTTGTCTTCATTTTAAACATATATCCTATAATATAACATTTATATAATTTTATTTTATTTTTTGCCAAAAAATCAGACGAGGCAGTTGCCTCGTCTGCCTCATCGGCAGTTACGGCCCTGAAAACGATGGATATCTCATTACAAGGTACAGTACAAGTAGAAAATCAGAGCCTGATGAAATGCGACACCTGCAAGGTACAGTACGAGTGGAAAATCAGAGCCTGGTGAAATGCGACACCTGCGAGTTTTCATTGCACGAATAAAAACCAATAACCAATCGTATCGATACTGGAATTTTCAATCTATTTTTAGCCGATATTTGGAAGATCCAATGTTATATTCACTTGGAAAGTACATACGTAGAGATGAAATAACGCTCGATTTCTTTTTCTAGTTTGTTGGGTGAAAGGTGAAGATAACAAACATTGATCAATCTCATAACTCCAATAAGGAATACAAAATAGAGAGTTGGGCAAACACGGACCCCTGGATATACTAGAGGTGGGATCAGGGCCACAAAACCTCTTACCACTAAGCTGAAAAAAATAATTCTATCCGATAATTCAATACCGATGACAAGGTCATAAGTATGTATTCAAGTTTTATAAACCATGGGTGTACTTTACATGTCAATCAAGAAAGTCCACAGGATATGAAAAATAAGAAAATTACAGTGTTTGTAAATGTTCATCATAGTCGTAAGATATTTTGTTAATAGTTGCCTATAGGAAGAGTAAGCATCCCCCGTCGACCGGTCATATCCACTGTCAGCCTTATATCTTGATCGGATAAACAGAATAGTCCGTTGTCAAAATCAGTGTGCCAAGAGTTTGGACGATTTTTCTAGGGAACGGAATTTTTATACATTATTTTGCATCATTAATCCGGAAATTCGCGTTCCGGATCCGGACGGTCACTCGTTATAATGCATTGAAAATTGTACCGTTAATCCGGACGGTACTTTTGTTTAGGGGAGGTCTGTGTCGGACAATTTTAGCAAGGTGTAAATTATAAAGAAAACAAGCCAAACTGTCTAATTGAATCGATTACATGTACCCTGTCAACACCTCCCTCCAATTAGGTGGTGTGTGATGATAAGTCCGTTAGATAGCAAGTGTCGATCGAGACATTGAGTTGCCAATTTATTGCGTGTAGTGTTGAATTTTGTAAATAAATTTGTAGCATGTTATTTTATAGTCTTATTTTATAGAGATTGATATATTTTATTTGGCGTGAAATATACATGTATGTTCATGCACATGTATATATAGTATAAGTTTCTAACGTTTAGAATGTCGCGCATGTAGAATGTACCTGTGTACGATTGATTCTTGTTACGATGTTGTAGAGCTTTATTGCTTTCGAATTTTTAAACTCTGCGTAGAAGTGAGAAAATTACCATTTTAAGGAAAATGACAATTAAATTCTGTATGTACCTGTAATGTTAATTTCACCCGAGCTTTGTTCCGTTATTATCGCATCATGAAAATAATAGGTGCGCGTGACTAGATCAAAGCAGTAGTAGGTCTTGATATTACGAGCTTAAATGATTTTGTTCTCCTGATATTGTCTTGGATAATTATAGAATAAGAAATATAAAGTCTGGCAGATTGAATTTTGGTTAAAGAATGTTGTCAACTGACATGATAATCACGAAATTCCTATATCAACTTTGGACGATGAAGATTGTTTTAACAGATCGCCGAACCCGTGAATCGTGACAGATGGAAATTACCGGCCTCTTTAAGAAGTAAAAGTGTGATGGAATGTTTGAAGTGTAAATGATTATGTTAGTTACTAATGATTAATTACTTATAGTTACATAAAGTGCTTCATTATTTGTTTTAGTGCATACAGTACACATTTTTGTATATTTTTTGTAGAGATGATATGTATGTACAATGTAAGCACAGGCAAATACACTGAACACATACATTAAATTTTAGTGCTTTGAAATGCATGTAAATGTTAACATTATCATAATTTATTTACTAATGCAAATGGTTAAATCCAATGATAGAATGTGTTTAATTCATTATGCATCAGTAAAGTAGGCACATATTGGCTACTTATGCAAAGCTAGAAAATATGCGATTCAATTATCCAGACGCTTCATTTATCTGGACGATTTTGCTGGGAACCAAAGTGTCCGGATTAACAAGGCTCCACTGTATATTGCTTTTTTGGCATATATACATGTACTTATTGTATATCATCATATCTTTTATAATTAAATCAATACGTACTGATTTGAGAAACTATTTCTGGGTGCAGTGAGCCGCCTTAACCACTGGGTTTTTTTTAAATTCGAAATAAAAACAGAATGCAAGAAAGACGTACATGTACAAATTATGTTCCAAAATAGATAGAATCCGTTGTTTAGGAAATTGACACGTGTGCGTTTTCTTACGTTACGGTAATTCACCTGAATGTTCTCGGCACTGACGTTGATGTAAGCAAACCGAATCCCATCTGGGATTGAGAAAAGATATTGATTCTTCCTATTTAACGAAAAATGTTTTAGTTAGTACGACATTGGGAACAAAACTAAAAAAAAAAAACCACGTTTTAATCGACAATTTAGCCCAGGGACTCTTCCGAAATCATGGGGTTGCCCCAATATCCTTGCTTAATTTTTTGTTAAATTTATATGATAGACTCACATCGCTTGACTTCCGCCCCCAAGTCCCCCCTTACTGTGGAATAATCATTGTTCGTGGGGGATTCGTGTTCTCAAACATTTTTTTTTTAAAAACCAAGTAGAGATATCTCTCCTAGTGACATCGTATCCCTTACCCACAAAATTACGTCCCATCAAACCAGCAAAATTTTGCTTGTCCACGAACATTGGCGAATTAAAATGATCCCACAGTAATTACCCTCGAACGTCGCTGGGCTTTCTAATCAATTTTATTACACGAAACATTGGCGAGTTTAATATCTCAGCATTCGAGGCGAAAATGCAAATGGTGGTTGTTTTGTTTTTTTCAGTCCGCTAAGCAACGGCAAGGGAAATAACATCTCATGCACAGTCGCGTGCTATTGGGGACCGGTATACTAGAAACTTCCCAAAGGTCAAATTTAAACCAAACTTGCCTCAAAGCATCCTTAGGTGAAGTGGATTTAGATCTGTTACAATTACGTGGGGATGTCCCTTCCATGAGGATATAATTAAAATATAGTACAAAAGAAAGAGGTTGGTTGAAATTCTTTATCAAAACTGAAAAAAAGTATCTGTAGAAAAAATCTTTTAAAATATTTCAAAAATCAACAATAATATATATTGATAAATTGATATGCAAGCAATCTACACTAGCAAAAATTCGAAGTTCACTTCATGCCTCTCGGTGTTGTTGTACTAGTTCTGCACTGAAACGTTTCTAGTGTCATTACATGTATTTGTATAATTTCGGTTTATGCGATGATAATACGGGGTATCAAAGAGCCAGTGTTTAACGATGCATTCAATTCGAAGGTTCAGACGACAAGGAGAGCAATAAAACTATTTCGCTCAATTCAGGAGAATTAACTTTTGCTGTGAATATTTACAACCGTCTCCATTTTAAGTGCGTAATTTACATTTATGAATTTTAGCAATGTCATTCTTGTCGGCAAATGTTCTGAAGACTGTTATGATTGATGAACTTTTAAAATGCTGATGAGCATACATGCCTCAAAAGGTGTTACAGTAACTCCAACATATGTCATAGGATTTTGCAAAAACAGTATATTTACCTTTTGAGAGTATTTTATTCAATGGGTAAAATAAAGAATTTGGTAAACAATTTCGTAGTGAAAAAAATCTTCATCGACTATTCATTTGAAAATATTATCAAATGTAATAACTCTTATGCTGGTATTATCCTTAATGCTTATATATTTATATAGTGTACGATGTTTTCCCAAAGATTCACAATATATATATATATATATATATATATATATATATACAATTCCAATATCATTTTTTACAATTGTTTTGATTGGACAAAAATAAAGCTGAACAAGAGTTTACACATCAATAAATCCGAAAACGCGATGTATTTATACACGCCTGAAAACAAATAACATAGTGTAGGGAAACTATTCAAATTTTTGCAATTGTTAATAAAGTGCTCGAATTGGAATTATAAGAATCAAACATTCTTTTTGAAGAATTTATCGATGTGTAAACTCCGGACATTTTACTCACAAACTTAACATAAAAGTGCTTCGCACTTTTATTCAGTTTGTGAGTAAAATGTCCGGAGTTTACACATCGATAAATTCTTCAAAAAGAATGTTTAATCCTATAATATATATATATATATATATATATATATATATATATATACAGTACACGACACAAGTTTTATACACCCCACCGTGGAAAGACCACGGTGGAAAATCCACGGAGATGCACCGTGTCCTCCGTGTTCCACGGTGTGTGTTATTTGCGAATACACACAGCTGCTAAGAAGCTTTGTTCTGGCCACGGGCGCCTTGCGGGAGATGTGAAAATGTGCCGCAGGCCAAATAATCAAGATAAGGGTCGAATTTTAAGAAAAGAAAAAATGTCAATATTTTCCCCCCTGATACTTATATTGTTTTTCAGTATATTGAGCCGATTCCAACGATACCAAACACTATATATTATGTTTTTAAGAAAACCTGGTTTTGACTTTTTTTCTTTTAGTCTTCTTTCTTCATTAAAATATTCTTAAATTCTATGTTTAAATAATGCGTACTTGCAGGCAATTCCTGTTTTGAATGCGAATTAGTATATTCAGTAAATGAAAAACATACATGTACAACATGTGATAGGGATATTTAATAATTACTGATGTGCTCTCTCTCTCTCTCTCTCTCTCTCTCTCTCTCTCTCTGTGTGTGTGTGACAAATGCGCTGTTTAACATAATTACCTCCATCATATTGTGTTGATATGCATCTTGACAAATATAACTTGATCCAATATAGAAATTAGAGCATTGTCGATGATTAACAAATTGGAATTAATTTATTACGTAATTAATAGAAGCAAATTAAAAATACAAACCATCGAATGATTTATTTTTAAAATCCCGAGTTAATTACATTTGACCGAGACTTATGTTCGATGTACTTTGATAGAGGTTTTCATAAAAAAAAATGTTCATCGGGAGTGTCTGGATAATGCAATGATTTTTGTATAATAAGTATATACCATGCAAATTCCTAGGGTCTTTCTCACAGTATAACTAAATTACGGTTAGCTAGTTTGGGTTTTGACTTCTCATGAAAAGTGTGAAATATATTGGGTCGGCGCGATATCAGATCTAGTCTAAGATCACGGGTATCTTACGCCGACCCAATATATTTCACACTTTCCGCAAGAAGCTAAGCACTTCTGTTGATTTCAAATACACGGATTAGCTGACCCCCATTGTTCTACTGAGGCGAAACCCCTTCGAATTTGCATGGAATGTACAAGTTATACACAGGTCATTGTTATAGTCATACATCATAGTACCGCTAACCCGACAAATATTTTTTTTTATTTTGAATAAGTTATTGAATGACGAAGTATGACCAAACTGCAGATTGAACTTTATAGAGCCCCGTGCTAACATTACTTATATTTTTCAATGTATCAGAAGGGGTATGTTGCCGGTTAAGTTGTGTAAATTTCTTGACAAGCAATAAAATAACAACAAAAATGGTGCTTAAATTTTCCGATTACGAAAACCTTTCAAGTTTTCAAAGTACACCCTCTCCGATTCTACGTGCTTGTAATCAATATTTAAGGATCTACAATTGCAAATCCTCGGTGTCAAATGCAACTAGTTCATGAAAAAAAAACTAATATAAATATAAGCAGAAATGACTTAACGATTATTTGCTTTTATTCATATACGCTATCGATTATTAAAATCTTTAATTTAATCGTTAGATGCATTAGATAATGAAAGCAAGAGAGAGAGAGATAGAGCATTGGTAATCATTGATTATAATATTCATGAATGTATGCAGATACGGGAAGTTTAATACGTTCAGTATAAATCTAAAAAGTACAATTTCTTTCTGATTAATTATCCATCCCCTTTCATTCTGATTTTTTTTTTATTTCCCATTTTGTTTTCTTTACATGTTAAATTTTTCGGCTGGTCCGGGTTAGGACTAATGGATGAGTCCCCCCCCCCCCCCCCCCCCCCCCCCTTCTAAAACGATGTTACCTGCTTAGCTGTCTATCTCCCTCTCAGTCAAAAATAAAATAAATACATGCTATATATACTGCAACAGCATTGGATTTACTGGATAATTCTTCGATTGCACCTTCATAATACATGTTAATGCAAGCGGACTATCTAGGCTTTTTTTTTTTCATCTTCGTTAGCCGAGATTATTCGTGCACGAAGGCACAGTTGACTCAAAACCCATTGCTAGCGGAGATTAGATGAATTTTACCCCCATATTATGTTATAACTGACCAAAACCTAGTACGTTTGTCTTACAACTTTCATTCAGAAGACGCGCAAGTTATTGATTTACTGAATAAACGAGAAAACGTCAATCGTTGTCAACTCTTTACTTTGTGATATTTCAAGACTACATGTACTCAATTCAATTTATTGGATCTCATCACCATTATGCAATGGTATACAAAAATATAAAGACAAAAAGCTGTTAAATAATACATGCGTGTAATAAAGTATTTATCAAGTTAGAAAAAAAACAAAAAACAAAAAAACGTGTTATTATTAACGTGAAGTATGGGCATTCTAATGAAATTTTCTTAATGAAAGTACGGAGTTTTCTAAAGGTTTGTTTAAAAGTAAAGATAGTTTTAATATTTATTTGTTTAAGTGATAAAAATTTGATTCTTTGCTCACATTGCTTCACAGTTGAGTACATAATGAAATTCATATCCAATGTAAACATGTACATGTATATAGCTGACCTTAATCACATATTCCTAATTATAATGAAAACTTTACGTAAAAATAAACCATTGCTTATGGTACACATTTCTTTGAACTGCTGTTTATCAAATTGAAATTACTGGCATGTGATTGTCGTTGTTCATGACCCTTCTTTATTTGGTGAAATTGTGCTGCACGTGCCGTGAAACAATGTACCGACGAGTGGTAGGAATAACACAGGTGTTTATATACAGGATGTCGAGAATTTGGGCTTTCATAAAAAGGTGTGAACGTCTTCAGGGAAGTCTACATACGGATATGAACCGAAAACACCAACGTATCATTAAACAACAATTACAAGAATTGAATGATTTATAGCTAATTTCTAAATAAGTAATGGGGTGAGGGCATGTATGCTGGCCAAGCGAAAAGGTTTTTTGGGTGAATCATTTCGGAAATTATTTCTTTGTTTTATCACACGGAGGTACACGGTGGCATCGATGGAGGTACAGGTGATATCCACGGAGATGCGCGGTGGCATCCACGGAGACTTTAATGTCTAGCTCGCGCGGAAAAATAGGACTTCAAAGGTGCCGACAATTTTAAAGGTCCACCGTGTTTGGGGCAAATTTGTTCCACCGCGTTGCGTGGAACACGCATAAAACTCGTGTCGTGTACTATATATATATATATATATATATATAAGATAAGATAAGATACGTTTATTCCAATTTTGGGCCCAGAGGGCATAACAGTAAGACATTTTATGAAGAAGGAAATTCAAAAAAGAAAGAAAATTTACAACATTAACTACAGGTTACATAGACTGCAAACTGCGTGTGGATGCAGCATGTTGGGGAAACAAGTACATACATATATGAATTGCTAATCATGTATATATACAAGTAGATGGACAGTATCAGTATTATACCAATATATGAATAATAAACTATAATGATTTTTGCAGTTTTAAAGCATCACTTCTTTTTCTGAAAGTTTGCACTAAATATTCACTCAATTTGACAATTACTGGTTTGTCTTCATTAATCATCAACCAAGTAAATTTGTCCTTATTTGTTAGACAGATAAAAATTTTGTTGAGCTTGTATATACCATTAAAAAACATATTTCTCTCTTCAACATAGAATGGACAATCAGTAAGGAATATATATATATATATATATATATATATATATATATATATATCCAAATTGTGTTTTTAAAAAAATCACAGTGTCCGGTATAAAATATTAAAAGAAATAGAATAAACAGTACACAAAGTTAAAAATTTAACGCAAGCGCTTTCATTTTATAATCCTCAGGCGTTACAATTTAAAATGTAACGCCTGAGGATTATAAAATGAAAGCGCTTGCATTAAATTTTTAACTTTGTGTACTGTTTATTCTATTTCTTTTAATATATATATATATATAGGCTGCAAATTTACAGCAACTGTGTACCATAGGGCTTACATTTTGGTGAGGGCTGGTATCGCTGACTTCAGACTTTTCAACATGCCTTCCCTTCTGACTCTTCCACCACACATACCACAGTATAAAAGAGGATTTCTCGTATTAATAATTTAAAATTCCAATGTAAAGCTGAACAAGAGTTTATACATCAATAAATCCGAAAACGCACTTTTATTCAGTTTGTGAGTAAAATGTCCGGAGTTTACACATCGATAAATTCTTCAAAAAGAATGTTTAATCCTATAACAACATAAGTAAACGACGGTATTGTTTCGTTCTTATATCATTGTGAACGTGTAACTTTGTGATATAGTTTCGTTGACAAAATCGTTATAAAATGAGTTGATTTGTATATTCATTTATCACACTAACATTCTAAGATTATGGCAGCATTGAACAAACATAGGCAATCATTCTTAAAGCTTCATCATTCCACAGAGTGGATATGTGGAATAAACATCGTAACATTGATATGACATGCAAACGTTCCGGAAACCTATCCTTTGCAGAAATCTATAAGAAACCAAGTGTATACAAGTATTTCTGGAAGGAGAAACGTTGGGTAAACTTATCAGGGTCCCAATGCAATACATTTCACATTATAATCGATGTAGAGAAAATTCCAAATCATCAGCCTGCAAGACCACAAGCCTGTGGTATTGCATGAAGAGTCGTCAAACATCGAATAAAATTCTTTTTTGATCAGTATGGTAGGTAAGCCGAATAAAATAATGTCAAGAGATAGATTAGCCGAATAAGAGATAGATTTAAAGGCCGACCAAAAGCACTATGCTCGCAAGCTATACACTGCAAAACACAACTATAAGCCCATCTATGAATTGCATCGTTTTTTTTAAAAACATTAGTTATGATACTTACAGATGTATTACCTTACAAAAGTAGATTCCCTACATTTAACATGTATGCAAGTCAGGGTGACCTCTGTAAATCCACGATGGTATGACTGAAATAATTAAAGTACTTGTCGCTAAAGGAATGACATTAAAAAAAACAAGGCGGTTCGCTGCTTGGAATCATGTTTAATGTACCCGTACATCAGGAATCTCTTCTTTTCATGGTGGAAAGACCAAAACTCATAAATATTCATAATATCCCGTATCCCTATACTTTTCATTGCCTTGCATATCCAGGTCACCGACAACGTTAAACAAATATCGTATCGAGACAAGGTTTCTGTGATGCGGAAAACGTGCATATAATGTATATGTGATTTTTTTGTTTTTGTTTATTTTGATACAGCAAAAACAGCAACTGATAAGAGATACTTGAATGAATCTTTGGTCTATCAATTCAAATTGAAATTAATGATAATAGCAATGGTAAGAAGTCATATCAAAATATTATCAACAAGTGTTATGGTACACTGTACTACTACATGTAAAAATTTCACTTAAAAACATTTCGACGCCATTTTGTTTTCAGTGACTTGCAATAAAACAGATCCATATTATGATATTAAATAGGTTACCTTATAGCTGAAAATCTTCCAAACTGTTATTTAGAGTGCTACTATCATTTGTAAAACGTAGAGTTTTTAGTTCTTCTGAGCCGAAGGCTCACAGAGCTAATCATATGGCCATATGTCTGGCGTGCGGTGTGCGTCAAAGGGCTGTATCTCAAGAACCCCTTGGCCAATTTTTGTCAAATTTGTCACAAGGTATCCTTGGCCCAAGAGCTTTCATTTGTACTAAAACTAGGGTTGTGACCCTTTAACAAAGGGAGATAATTAGGAAAATGCAAACAAAAGTAGTGGTTGCTAAAAAATCTTCTTTTCAAGAACCACTGGGCAAATTATCACCAAACTTATGCATAAGGATGAGGATAGGTTGTAGATAAAAAAAAATGTTCAAGGCATCATCCTTGGGCAAAGGGTGTGGTCTCAAGGTCACTTCAAAGTTGACCTTAAATTTTGTTTTGTTAAAACTTTGATATTGTGCTTAGTATAAGGACTAAGATCATCAAATTTTGTCAATTGATGCATCTTAGAACCTAATATCATGTTGTCTCAAAAGTAGGTCATGGTGACCTACTTTTTGAACTTCGCAGGTAATTATTATTAAATGGATTTTAATGCATATCTTGGATACTTTTGAGCCTATGATCATCAAAAGTTGTCACCATGACCTACTTTTTGAAATTTTATAGCTAATCATTTATGAATATACATGTATTTGAGGTTGTTATTTCAGATACCGAGAGGTTTAGAATCATCAAACCTTGTAAGTTGATTCCTCTAGAGGCCTCAAAACATATTTATTAAAAAAGTAGGTCACAGTGACCTACTTTTTGAATTTTGCAGACATTCAAATTTCACGTTTTCAATTTTAGATGCATATTTTGGACACTATGAAAGCTAGAATCATCAAACTTTGTCAGTTGATGCATGTTGAGTCTTCATAGTTTGTTGACTAAAAATTAGGTCACCGTGACCTACTTTTGGAATTTGACGACTATATTTGAATATTTCAGATACTATTTGACTTACAATTATCAAACTTTTTCAGTTGATGCATGTTGAGTCTTCAGAGTGTGTTGACTAAAACGTAGGTCACCATGACCTATTTTTGGATTTTGAAGGTTATATTTGAATATTTTAGATACTATTTGACTTACAATCATCAACCTTTGTCAGTTGATGGGTCTCGAGTCTTCAGAGTGTGTCGACCAAAAAGTAGGTCACTGTGACCTACTTTTGGTATTTGACATTTATATCTGAATATTTCAGATAATATTTGACTTCAATTATCAAACTTTGTCAGTTGATGCATCTTGAGTCTTTGGAGTGTGTCGACCAAAAAGTAGGTCACTGTGGCCTTCCTTTGGAATTTGACGGCTATATTTGAATATTATTTTTCACTTGTTAGTTGATGCATCTTGAGTTTTCAGTATGTCGACCAAAAGTAGGTCACTGTGACCTACTTTTGGACAGTTACATTTAAACTTTGTAGGTATTTTTGACTTAACATCATCAAACTTTGTTAATTGATGAATCTTGGTTAGTGAAAAATTTTGCCTGTTCTACAATGTATCAGAAGAGCGATTCTAGGCCCATGGGCATCTTGTCTTGATTTTTGGAGGTTTGGCGGCTGGATTTGAAACTGTTTTCGTATCTGTTACAGTCTGACTTTGCTAATTCCGGATTGTAAACGTCGTTAAGGATTTGACAGAAAGTGAGAAATGGATCGGTGGATTCTTTTAGTAATATTTCCCTGACACAATATTTTGCAAAGTAACTGTCATACGGCCATACAATACTGTCTGTGTTCCGTGTATTGGCAAATATTTTTAAGTGCCCTCCAAGTTGACTCTATCGCATTTGTGTGGGCACCGGAATTCGGATCCACAAAAATGGCGCTGTGGTTCGCAGTTAAATGATTAAATCCTTTTTCACTGAAGGAGCTATATCCTCTCCAACAATTGCTTATGTGCTACTTAATCATTGTCACCAGAGTATCTGCAGTTCTGTCTGCAACGCTGACGAAAAACAATTATGGAAATCTCTCTCAATTCCTCCAAACACCCACACCCCGTCCACACGTCTTCCTTTGCGATATTGCCTTTTCCAAAATTTTGATTCATCAATTTCAATAATTTTTCCAGGGCCCCAATGATGATACTGCCGTATTGTTTTCAAATATATTTCACACACTTCTCATCCAAATTATACAAATCTATCAAAGTTTTTTGAGAAATTTCCAGTTCATGAATTACAAAATCTTGAGCTCGTTCATAAACCCAAAACTATGTGATAAAAATGTTTTTTCCAATGTTAAATTGTGATTTTCAAACCAAGGTGACTTTCTAATCCATCCTTCTCAGTTGCAAAGCGTGTTGCTACATCTCCAAACGTGGCAATTGCTACTGTAAGACGAGTCCTTTTGCAGTCCAAATACTCCAAAACCACAAGATTTACAAATACAATCACGAAGATTCAAAATAAGACCTATTTGTATCAGCCAATTGATTATGCTCTCCAAAGAATCGCATATTTTCACAAGGTATTTAAGTTTTATTCGCATATTCGTTTATATTGAACACATGTTGAACTGTCAAAGTCGTAAATATTCGCTTTACGGAGAATCGGTGCGTGCGAAATTACCGACGGATGCCATTTTGACGAATCATGCAAATATCATTGCTTATTGCACGTATTTAAAATTCCAGTTAAAAACTATCGTTTAAAACGAAGTTTTTAACAAGAAAAAATGTTTTAAAAATTCAATTTTTAGGTCAAAACTTTGGGGGAAACCGCTTATTTTTCAAAATTTGGCAATCGCTCATGCGATTGTTTATTATGAAGAAGATGCCTTCGGCGTACTATGTTTAGCGCGTTTTTTATGGGAACCGGAAAGGTAAATTCGTTCCTCCACTTCGCTTTTAGAGTTTCAAATAATCAATAGATACGAAAGGACAAGGGACGTTAATGGCCAAAATTGGCTGCACTTCAAAAGCCGACCATATTTTGCAGGTAGAAAGGTGATAATTTTCTCGTTTCATTCATATATAACATGTACCATTTATTTGTTGTTGATATTGAGAAAATAACGTTACAACATTGCATTGTTAACTCTAACGCTGTCTTCCGACGGTCGCTTTTTCGGAAATACGTCATCGACCTTTTAGGATTTACAGTCCCCCAATTCTTCTAGAATATTTTTCTAAAAGTTACCATTTTGACTTTTTATATGAAAATACTTATTGGGATCAAAGACAATTAAAAAATGGTCTGCTGTGGAAAATAAATTATGCATTTACATGTAACTTTATCGTGTTCATAGGCATTTTGCGGAAGAATATTGTGTTAATTAGAGTGAGGAAAATAATGCGTGTATTTACCAGTAGAACGCAATCATATTTTCGAAGGCGTTGTTCGATGTCCTCCTATTCAAATGAATTATGGAAAATAAGATGGCTCTTGGATTTTCTTTTCTTTATTTTTGGTGATAAATATAAACACTTCGATTAAAAACGTCGACTGAGTTGGATAAAATTATTTGTTATGTCATGTACACCAAGGACTATATATAACAGGTCTGCTTACATGTGTATGTAATATACATGTTACAGTACATACGAATAAGATACGTCTGCCTGCTGTGGGTATTTACAAAATATATTTAATAGAGCGTGGTACATGTACTAAACGATATAAATTTATGTTGCATGAATGGGATATCATTTTCTTATGCATTTAACTTCAGATGGTAAATCTTATTTAACAAATATATTTAAAAACCTCACAAAAATGCGTCCGTGTTCATATCTTAACATTTCTCTAAATGGCCAACAAAGAGTAGTTCTAGTTCTCTCTCTCTCTCTCTCTCTCTCTCTCTCGTGTTCATCTTTGATAAATGAAAATTACATCAGTCGGTGGACATGCCATTGTATATACCGACATTCAGTCTAAATCTAGCATTGCGTAGTTTTACTGATGTAAACACATCAAATGTGTATGTATATATCCGGAACAGGTATAAGTTATTCTTCAAATGGACTCTGAGAAGTTGTTTCAGTACATGTATAGACAATGTGGTATACTTAACTGCTTTTCCCAGGCCCTTAGAAACGTAAGGGGGGATGTCAATGATCAATATCTGTTGTTTACAGATATATTTGGTGATTCCCCACTCTTTTTATAGTAGTTTTGAATGAGAAAAGTGTAAACTTGAAAATCTTCATATGCGAATAACGATATATTGAATGAACCCCCCCCCCCCCCCCCCATATTGTTGATAGTAGTATTGGATGAGAAAAAATAAGCTTAAAATTATGAATAGAGCCCATGTAGAGAAGTATGACACCCCCCCCCTCCCCGACGATTTAAGAATTCGAAGATCAGGCTTTACACATATATATAATAGATGTACATTTGCAGGTACACATATATAACAAAGGCAATTGGGCAGGATGTATATGTATATATATATATATATATATATATATATATATATATATATATATATATATATATATATATAAATATATATATATGTATATGTATAGATATAAATATTCAGATACCGTAGTTTCGGGGAGGGGTTGCCTCTCCAATATTTGGGGTGGGTGGGTGGGGGGCTGATGTCCACCAGTTCCTTGCCATGGGAACAACTTGACCAGCCTAATGACACTCCAACTTTTACCAATCTTATAAAATATACAATATATGTGTTGTGAAAATTGTTATTAAAAGTTTATCTTAGTATTGACGCACGCCCCCTCCATTTATCTGTATCGAAATAGACAGAGCCACAACAATGGTCGAAGTTTCGAATCGATCACAGACACAGCTCGTCGATGCTTTAAAGAAACCAAATATCGCTGGAAGACATAAATAATGATTTCCTAATATTTTATTTTTAATTTAAAACGTTTTAAGAATCTTTGGAAACAATATCTAATTTCAACATGCATCATATACATACATGCATGTGCGTTAAAATTGATGTAAGAAAACTGTTTTTAATAAAAAACAAAAAAACAAAAAAAACTCGCACAAGCATGTCAATATTATTAGCAATAAGTTTTATGCATTATATTTGATATACTTGTATTAAAGATAGTTTAAAATTTAGCAAAAAAAAAGTAACAGACCTCTTGAGATATAACGTATCAGTACCCATTTTGGCCGAAAATGAACGAATTTTAGTCCGAATTTTGTAAAAAGAAAATAAATTCGATTTATTATAAGGTCTATGCGTGTCTTTGATTAGAATTTTAAAATTCAATTTATTCTTAAAATGATTTTATTTTGGAAAGAGAGGATGTCCAAACACATTCCCGTGACCTTTAAAAACGAAAGTAGAATAATTTCCATTCATCATGCGGTGGATTTTTTATTCGCCTTCGTGACTCGAAAGGCAGACACCATCTGCATTTAATATGTGCAAATTTTTATGGCAAACTAAATAAAGCATAAATTGTTTGACTGGACATACTTATTAAATCGCAAAGTAAGTAAAAGTTTATGAGGTTAAATGATGGAACAGTTTGCTTCAGTTCTATAACATGCAAAATATTGACTTTGGGTATCGAAAACAGCCGATTTCCGCATTAATTCTTTTTAAAAATTCATATTGTTTGCAGCCAGCAACCGACACCATATTGATAATGAAAGAAGAATATCAATAGATAACTAAACATGCAAAATATAAATCTGGTTGTTGCATGCAAAAAGGTTTTTTTTTTCAGTTCTATAACATGCAAAATATTGACTTTGCGTATCGAAAACAGCGGATTTCCGCATTCATTCTTTTTTTAAAATTCACATTGTTTGCAGCCAACAACCGACACCATATTGATAATGAAAGAAGAATATTAATAAATAATTAAATATGCAAAATATAAATCTGGTTGTTGCATGCAAAAGTATTTGTTTTTGCTAAAGTTTATTCATAATTTATTTCAAATCAACAGATTCCGCTAAACAACTCATCTTTAGCGTATGTTCATGACGTCATAATAAAATATTACGTCATTTTCATGTAAGTGGGATTAGAAGAACATCCTAGTTGTGTAAATAAAACGAATAATTAAGCATGGTATGAAAGTTGAAAAAAATGAAAAAAGTATCGGCGTTATAGAGCCAATGATGTCCCTTGTCCTTTAACAACTAACACCGAGTCACATTTTGATGAAATAACTAGATACAAAATGTCGACCTATCAAAATACCTTTGGACTTTTTTAAATTCTAAAGTGATTTGGATTTATTGGTGTTGATAAGGATGAACAGGTGAAGATAACGACCAGTGATCAATCTCATCAATCTTATAAAGAATACAAAATTAAGAGAAAGGCAAGCATGGACCCCTTGACATATTGAAAGTGGGACCAGGAGCCTAGGAGGCCTACGAATGTGCCTAAGAATCCCCTATTGAGTGGTCACACCCATTGTGATCCTTTTATCTTGAGAATCCCCTGTTGACTGGTCACACCCATTGTGATCCTTTTATCTTGATGAGATAAACGGAGTAATCTGAAGTCAACAGAATTAAGTCACGAATATCCAAATGAGGCCCTTTGTCAGAACTTGACATTATTTTCAGGACAGAGGCCAGGGATATCTATTGTTCAAATGTGCTATCCTTTTTCCTTTAAAACATATCCACACAGGGAGTAGACTAAATGGGACGGCCCCTTGTCAAAGCAGGTGTGGCATAATAAAGATCCCTCCCTGCTCAATGGCCATAAGCGTCGAGCATAAGCCTAAATTTTGCAGCCCTTCGCCGGCCGTGGTGACGTCTCCATATGAGTGAAATATTCTCGAGAGAAACGTTAGATAGTATACAATCATTCATACAATCGTAGATCCCCGTCTGTCTCTATACTAGTATCTTTATATACCATCAATCAACCGTTTTAAAATGATATCAATTTAGTATATCTTTACTCAGTTTTGCTATTAAGTATGACATATCGGTTAATCCAATCCCGACAACTTTTCAAACCATTCATTACAGAGAGGAATTACTTTCGAGGGGTGCTGGGGTGGTAGTGGTAGACGTTTTCAAAAATCCTGCTCACAGGATGTACAAGAAGATACGGTGGATCAAACAGTTGACATACGAATTAAATATATACACCTATGTAGATGTGTGTGGTTCCGTGGGGATCCGGATTAGAAAGTATCCTCGGTGCCCCTTGCTAGTCGTAAGAGACGATTGAATGGGATGATCCTTCGGATAAGACCACAAAAATCGAGGCCCCATATTACAGCAGGTAAGGCATGTTAAAGATCCCTCCCTCCTCAACGGCCGTAAGCCGTAAGCGCCGAGCAAATTTTGCAGTCCTTCATCGACAATCTTCCATATGAGTGAAATATTCTTGAGAGGGACGGTAAACAATATACAACTAACCAACCGATGTATATACCTTTCAATATCACATACAGTCATGTTGCATATTGATCGCTTCAACAAATAATATTGAATAAGTTTGCGAGTTTTCGTGTTATTAATATCCCACACGTACATGTAAACACCCCGAAAATGATTACAGTAAGACTTCGGACATTGATTATGGGTTTTTTTCACACACGTTGCTACATGTACAGCTTTGGACGTTTTACACTTTCATTTTCGCATATCAAGTGTAAATCTCATTCGAGAGCTTGTTCTGCTTATGATCAGTTTTACTATAGGTTGCTGTATTCATGGTGTGGGGAACAAGGTTATAAGGGAACTGTTATAAAAGTCAAAGGACATGTTCAGAATAATGCATAAATATTTAGCTCAGTCAAATAAAGATAAGGCTAAGATAAACGTACACGTGATCTCATAATCAGATATTCAATTGTAAATGAATATAACGGCAAACTAACAACTCAACTGTATGACAAACGAAATGATTGATTCTTCACCGTCAGCTTCCCATATTTATGCAGCAATATCCCATTATCACCTGCAAATGGTGTATATATCTCTCTCAACTAATTCGAGAGCTTGTTCTGCGTATGATCAATTTTTAATCTAGGCACGCTACTAACAAACAAGGTGATATTACAGGGGTTTCAACAGTCTCGTTTAAAGTAAGTATTTCGTTGGTTGTTATAATGATCTAGTTTGCCCATGTAACTATCAATGAGCCAAATGCCGTCTAACGTGTTTCATACCGATTGTTAAGCCGTTCTTGCCACACTAATATTGACCATGGATTAATCTGATTACCTGGTCAAGACGTAGGGCTCATGGCGGATGTAACCGGTCGACATGGGATGCGTACTCCTCCTATGCACCTGGTCCCACCTCTGGTATGTCCAGGAGTCCGTGTATGCCCGACTCAATATTTTGTATTGCTTGTGGGAGTTATGAGATTGATCACTGTTTTCGTTTTCTTTGCTTTTCATGAAAACTGTTCCTTTTATTATTTAATTTTACTATTTTACTATTTTCCAATCCATGTAATTTATTACAGTAATATATATCTCTGTGTATTTTAAATATTCATTAACTCAATAACATTGATTAATTGAATTCATTTTAATATACAGCTAGTAGAACCAAACTCCCTCATCGGGTATATTTGGTTTGTGTGAAAACGAACATTGGCGGAAGTTTGTCAATATAACTTAATTTTCACAAAGATAAAAATAAGAATTTTACCAAGTCATGGAAAATTATGTCGGTTGGATAAAAAAAACTGAGTTGAGAGATTCTAACGTCTAAGGCTTTCTACATGTAAAGAAATCATAACAGTGCACAGATACACGTAATGTCGTATACTTGCATCAAATAAACATAAATGTTCTAATATGAGTTGATTATTGTATAATACACGAGTGGTTTGGCATCTACCATGAATATTTTTCTCCGAAATTTGGTTCTTTCAACAAACACTTTCCCATTTCTTCCTGACATGTTTCATGCCAATTAATAGGACTTTTTAGGCACACTGAATTTGACTACGGATTACTCCGTTTACCTGATTAAGACAATGGGCTGCAGACGAGTGTGGCCGGTTGACAAGGATGCTTACTCCTCCTAGGCACCTGATCCCACCTCTGGTATATCCAGGAGTCCGTGTTTACACAACTCTTTATTTTGTATTCCTTATAAGAGTTATGTGATTGATCACTGCTCGTTACCTTCACATTCCTATCATTAGATTTAGTTAAAGGAAAATCTATTGTATAATTGCCTTTTATATTGCAATATTTCTTTTCAGACATTGATTTACAAATCAACGCCTATTTACTTTATTGATCCTTGATTTTATGCTACTCAGATATAGATTCCAAAAACCGGAAGTTGTCGTCTGAGGTAGAGTTATCTTTTCTTGGCCTAAGAGTTCAAAACTGTGAAGCAAGCTGGGATTTTATTTGGATAAAAACTATTTACACTGAAAATATCTGGAATATTTGGGTCTGGGTAAGTTCTAGGACACCATTTGCATCAGTGCATACGAGGATTTGTGTAACTTTTTCCAAGTAAGGTGGGTTTTTTTTACTTTGTTTGCAAATCGTGTGCTACTTTCGATTCTTCCCTTGTGTATTTATATATGTGTGATAGAGAACAGAGCGGATAAGATGCCCCTGTGGTTTATAGATCTATAGGTATTTTAAACTTACTTGTGTTTTCAGTTACTGCCGTGATTTTTTTCCAGCTTTGTTGTCGGCACAATTTGAGCCAGTAATTATGACCTTCTTTACATATGAATGTGAATGGTATTGTAAGACCATATTTCAATTTAAATCTGTATCTTATCTTTAAACTGTATCATGCATGACTGATTTTATTAACGTAATTATGTAACAGTAATGACAATAAACATACCAGTGGGGAATCCAGGATTTCCTAAAGGGGGCTCATGTGAAAGTGAAGCATTAGCTAAAATAATCAGCCATTTTGGGTGCCAAATCTAAAGTTTTGTGATAGTGGAACACAACAAAACACACACACTTTCATGGGTGCCGCCATTGCTGCCATTACTGCTGACACTTTGAATTCCAGGAATACTTACGGCGATTCGCATTGGTCCTCGATAGATCACAAGGGCATGCATTTTAATGAGTTATTCGAAGATATTGGCGTTGTGTCCCACGGGAGGTAAAAGGAGTGTGACCGACCGTGGGTTTCCGACGATTGGTTTATACGGCTTTCTATATTCGTTGAGATAAAGACTAGAATACAATTGGAACAATGAAACACTATTTTCTATAACACTCTTTTTACTATTTTTTCAATCATTTTAAAATTATTTTGTTCTATTATTTGTTTTGTATTTTTGTTAATTAAATATACTGTAATTCTGCTTGTTTCAATACATTTCATTTACACACATTACAAGAACCTATATTCCTAATAGTTTTCGTATTCATATTTCCAAAGCATGAGTTTCTGTAAATTGAACTCTCTTGGATGAAATATGCAATGGACCAGAATAGCTGTATGTCGAAATAAAATGGTACCTGTTGACCTACAAAATTAGTTGACATGTAAACAATATAATGAATTTCCATCCGTTGTAATATTATGTAGACGCCCAATTTACATATGTACCCATATTTTAGACTCACCACAGTTTAAATCATTAAATGCGATGGGTTTTTTAAATAATTAATATATAGCAGCCCCATGTCGCAGCAGGCGTTGGCATAATAAAGAACCCTCACTGCTACGACCCTGAGCGCTAAGCATAGGCATAAATTTGTGATATGTCGCCTACAGCTGGTGACGTCTCAATATGAGTGAAACATTCACTACGGGACGTAAAACAAACAAATAACAACAGCTAAATAAAACTACTTTATAGAACAGGTTTTTTTTTCTTACTTGAGTACAATATGGTTGCATATCTTCAGGTTCAAAAATTGAAAATTTTAGAAAAAAGCGATAGACATACGATAGCGCAGACCAGGTTTTATTTTAATTAGAGTTTGAAATAATAATATTTTAGAAATTTTGAATCATTAGGTATATCGGTCTTGTAAAAAGACAATGGGAAAACTCTCCATACATACTTTTTAAATAATACGTTTTGTGTAAAAAAAAAAAAAAAAAAAAAAAAAAAAAAAAATTCAGATTTTGTGCATGGAACGTAAAATTTCAGTAATTTGCAAAACATAAAAGGTAACAATACACATATCCCCCGGCCTCGATCCAAGCAAAACCTTTACTTTTATGCAATGATTAATATAATAGTTCATAATTCATCAATATGTTTTGGATCGCGACCTGGGAGTTATAATCTACTACTTTTGGTGCATAGTGTTGGAAATTATATTTTTTTAAAAATGCAATAAACACACGACTGTTATGGGTTCTGCATGTTATAATTTCTATATGTAAAAATTGTCCGGGTAAAACACACTAGCTTTATAAAGAACATGATTTAGCTATTCCATATCATTATCGAATATTCGAATAAACACACTTTATTTTATTCAAAATTACAGGGAGATAACTGGTAATTCGTGGCTGTTGTTCTCACAATTGGTATGGAACACATTAGATAACACTCGAACCACTGATAGCTTGTATCTATAATTACATGTAGATTACTCCGATTATCTAGTCCAGATATAAGGCTCATAGCGGGTGTGACCGGTCGATAGGGAATGCTTACTCCTCCTAAGCTCCTAATCTCCCTCTGGTTTATCCAAACGTCCGTGTTAGCCAACCTCTTAATTTTGTATTCCTGTAGCAGTTATGAGATTGATCATTGTTCGTTATCTTCACCTTTTCATGTAGATCATTATAACGAACATAGAATTTGCGAAATGCTGCCTTTGGATAAAATTGTTGAAATCCCTGTGAAATTATTTATTTGTCAGTAGCTTGTCTCGATTTACAAATTGATCATAGGTTGAACATGGTCTCGCGTATCGAATCAGTTAAAAGACATAAACACCACATGCGAGTGATGATGGAATATTGCTACACAAAAATGCAAAGTTAAAGATGGAAAAGCTCAAGTCATCTCGTTCGTTTGTCATAAAGGTGTGTTGCTAGTTTGCCAGTGACATTTATGTTCCATAATATATCCAAATATAAAGTAGATTTTGCAGACTTTGTGGTGCCTTTTATTTCAAGTACACTGGGATGTATCGAATCGATATAGGAATGTAAATTAATGCCGTCAATGCATCTAAATTTTGAGTTAACCCTTTAACGCCCAGTGACGCCTTTTGACGCCTTTTATGTGCCGATGGGATTAAATTGGGGGCGTTTTGTTAATAATTGGAATATAATGAAACATATGATATTTTCTAAAAGTAGAGTAAAAACTAAACATTTTTTCTACTCAAAGTTTTTCTGTACGATGTTGGGAACTAGTCGAAAACATGCATTCAAAATCGCACATCGTTACCGGAAAGTAGGAAAATTAAGCCGAAATGACAAAAATTGTGTTATATTCTGTTAGTAAAATGTTTTATAAACAACACAATATTTAAAAACGTATATCATATTTGGAAAGGTTGAAACATTTGCTTCTTTTTTTCTTACGGTCATATTTATGTACGGGCAAGTGTCATAGACCTATTTCTTCATGAAAGTAATGCATTTTACAAGTTAAACGCGATAAAAATGCACTTTGACGTCATTTGACATTAGCGTGCGTGTGTGTTGCGCAAATAGATTATATAACGATACATAACTATATTTACGTGGAAAAAGTAAATAAATTTATAACGGTAAATCTGTGATTGGGTTTTTGTTTTTGTTTTATGAATTAGAACTAGTTTTACAACCTAAATACAATGTACATTTATTTCCCTGTGTAAGCGTGTCCGCCTTCAGCCTAGGTATATGGGATTTTTCTTACGGATCCTTACGTATTCCACAAATCCATAAAAGTACACGGAATGTTACGATTTAGACATGGATACCGACGAGTGATTTACGAATGTTTGTGATTGACTACGAGTCGGAGATCCGTAAGGACTCGTAAGAAAAATCCGTGAGTGTGAAGGTGGTATAATGCGCACGGGATTTGTGTTTTTTTCTCTCTCTATCTTTTTCACGTACATGTCCGCATTCAGCCTAAGTATATGTGTGTGAAAAATGGCTAAAGCGCACGGAATTTGTGTTTTTCTCTCTCTCTATCTTTTTCACGTACATGTATTATATAATCTAGAAGAATAAAGTTTTGTTTACATTTGAGTGTCTCGCATGCATGAATTAAAAAAAGGTATATATGTATATTTCCATTAGATGAATAGGCAATAAATATGATGTAGGCTATGGAAAGGACTAAAATGTACATTTTTATAAGTTAATCATTACGAGCAAGTTGTCAGTGTGTGTTAGATGTAAGTATGTATACTCATTTAAAAGTGTTAGCGTTTAGATTATGATTTTTCCGTTTATTTGCAATAATAATCTGTTAGAATTTAAAGAAAAATAACTTCAGTACAAGTAAGGCAAATGAGTTGTTTTGACTAAATATTTCCATTTCTTGTTACATTGCCATGACTGCAACATAAACAGCGCATAATTTAATCATGGAGTATAGCGCTGTAAGCGATACAGGCTCAGTTTTGTTGTCCGCTGGGTCACCGTCAGACATTGGTGTAGATGACTACAGTTATGAAGAAGTTTCTATAATAAGGACAATGAATCAGAATATATAGAAACACGGTCACCAGTGTACACTGGACAGTCATTTGAGTGACATTACGGACGAGGATTTCTACTTCTAGTCGCATCAACTCCATGGCGTAAATATTGTAAAGTTCCATGAAGATGTTGGTCCTTCTCATGAACTTGACTCCTTACATGAGGGGGGGGGGGGGGTAGGGGGGCCCTCTCCCCCTCCCTTCCCCTGAATAGTGATGCATTGCATATTTCATTTGGGTACTAAAGCGTACTGCATGCCAGTTCACTACCCATATGCACGGCAACGATTATGATACATATAGATATAACAGGCTTACGCGATATTGCAAATGTATTCTTTATACTCTGTATTTGTTAATTGTTTCTTTTATCTGTTAAAACACAATGGGTACGGCATCGAATACGTATAGCCGTTGATGCAGATTAGATGTGAAAAAGGAAAAACGAAGGAGTTATAAGAAAAGAAGTATAAGAACCTCCCCACTAAACCTCTTTCTCCTCTTCCATGCACCTCCTTCCTCTCATCCTGCCCGCCCCCTCTTATATCATGTATACTGTTACTTTCTGCTGATATTACCTCTTATCAGTTTTGGGGAAATAGCAAAAGTTATAGATATGTAAGGAACAGAAAGCAGATCGAGTACAGGACAGCCTGACCCCAACTGGACCCCGACAAACGAAATGCGTATTTTTGATGGGAATTAACCAATTACCCGATATCAAAATATACAGAGACATATAATCATTTCTATATGTACTGGTGAGATGACAATGCATCAGTAATTTATTTTAAATATTTGATGACAATGGCAACAATTTTGATAAAATTTCCGTTATTTGAAAAAACACCATAAAACACACACACACATACACATGATTCTACAGCATAAAATATGCATATATGTAAATAAAAAATATTGCAAACATTTTGAATTATGTCAGAGAAAAATTACGATTGTGTACGGTGCCGACGAAGACTCTCTGATCTACATATAGTACTAAATAGTGATACTTTTAAAAGTACGCTTAAAATATTACTAATCAATTATCACTACATGTAAAAAAAATTTCACTCATATGGAAACCACTATTCTATTATGTACGGTACATACTCAGTACACAAAGACCTGCAAGATAGCCGCATTACGACATGCAGGTATTTTATACAGGACAGGCACGTACATGTATGTAGAATAATTTTTCAACAGGGGGAGGGGAAGCCGGAAAAAAATCCCTACACCATTGTTTAAATTTCTTGACGAGGAAATAAAAATAAATAAATGGATAAATGAATAGATAAACCAAAAACATAAAAAAAGTTCTTCTTTAGGACAATCAGCACTTAAATTCTCCAAACTCGGGGTGGGAATGCGGGAGTAACGTGAAACCTTTAAAAATTTCCGAAAATAAATTTTAGATTTTAAATTCAGGGGTGTGACATGTATTAGCACCGACTCATAAATACTCCCAAACTTCGACTTCTTAAAAAGGGGGAGGGGATTGCACACCTTTCAATACATGTACACAAGTTTAATTCATAACTTCGACTTTACATTTCTATATTTCAATACTATCATAAAATATGGGAGGGGTCACCAAATATATCTTTTAACATTAAAAGGTGTTGAGAAAAGTTGGGTGATGGCAACACCCCCTCCCCCTATTATACGTGCCTGCAGGAAACACGTTTTATATTCTATGGTTGAACACCCCAGGTACCGTGAAACCTCACAGGCATTACTCTCCAATTGATTTTCACTAGACGTTGCCCAGTGTTTGATCGGAAACTTCTTCAGTCCGATGAGAAAACGGCTTGCATGTGAGACACATCAGCGAAAAAAGCGTCGGTGCCGATGGTGTAGTTCTCTATGCGTGATCGAGGCGATACAGTGTACGCATTATTTTTATAATATAAATAGAAAAAAAATCAGTAACAATTAATTTAGATCATATAACGCTGTAAGTATATGGTACACTGTTTTACCAATATATTCACCGTCGCAAACCACGCCTAATGTACATACGTACGGTACTCCCGGACTTAGTAAGCGTGATTTGTGCGGATGCAATGTACATGTATTTGGCTTATTGTATTATAAACGAACTAAGCTATTGAAGCATTTATGATCTACTGAAAAATATTATATTAGAATTTGGAGAGTTATAAAGGTATTTAATTTCTATAGGCATATGGTTGTATGTATTGTAGGTTTATAAACCTCACATGTATATTTGAACTTGTACTGCTAGTTTCCATGATATCATTACGTACATGACGTAAATATTGTGATAGTTTATTGAACAATTTTTCTATTTCAAGGGAAGAAAAGGATGAAAACCTCATTTTAGCGATTTATGGGTTATTGTGTTGCCATGGCAACTATAACATCAGATCATACTACATAATTCAAAACTTAGTGTAGCAGTTTACTGGTCAATTTGTATTTTCATGTGAAGGAAGGAATGAAAAATCAACAACAAAAATGTACCGGGAAAAAACAACAACATATTTTTGTGATTCATGGACTCATTTAGTTGCCATGGTAACTGTAAAAATTCATTACACTGCATAATAAGAAACTTTTTTCATTTTGAAATTTTTATGAGTTATATTCTAAAAATATGCGTGGAGAAAGTTTTGATTTTCATTTATAAATTTCTTCAAGTTTTAAGGAACATTTTACAATACTTACACGTAGTCTACTGTAACTTATGCGCATCTTGTACTTCAATGTTAATGTACATGTATGATTATATTTACAATAAATGACACTCAATTTCATGAATGCATGTAATACATGTACATATGAATACAACTATTCCTAAAATTTATTTAAATGATGGCTGATAAATATTCAATTTCTGTGTTTTAGGTGACGAAAATGGTGAAAAAACACATTTTTGGGGATTTGTGGGGTATTTTTGTTGTCATGGCAACCGTTACACCACATTTTAATGCATAATTAAAATCTTCAAGATTTTTCCTTTCAGAATATGCATAGGTTATATTACGAAAATATGACTAGAAAATGCTTTAATTTCAGTTTGAAATATTTGTATCAGCTTTGAAGGAAAACTCGAAAATTTCTGGTAGTTAAAGGGTTAAAGGCCATAACAAGGGATTTTTTTCTTCTTATGTAAACGTATTTCTGATAGGATTTATGAGATTAATCAATGTTCGCTATCTTCAAGCTTTCACGTAAACGTTTTTTTAAAATAAATTCTTTCTCATAATAAGAAACAAGTCAGCTAATAATGGAACACAACCTGTGCCCATGGGAATTCCAACAGACTGTTGGGAGACTTGATCACCAAAGACTACATAAATGTTGTCCATGGAGAACACCAGTATCTTTGATATAAAATCCAGGGTACATCTGTATAGAATCAGGATGGTATTTAACAAGATGACAGAGCTATGATATGAAGATCTGGTATGTCCAGAAGTCCGTGTTTGCCCAAATATCTATATTGTATTGCTAATAGGAATTATGAGATTGATCACTGTTCGTTAACATCACCTTTCATACAATGTAATCAGGTGTAGACGATATGTTTGCAAAATTCTAAATGAAGTGTATCTAACAAAGGTTATTGATTAATACTGTACTCCATACTTAGCATCAATATAAAATAATAGGTTTCACAACTTTATCACACATATCAAGTTTACAATCAATTGATAAGTTATATTTTCCGCATATTCCAATGACATCATACCTTAACCGCAATGTGTATTTCACGAAGCTGTTAGATCTATAGGGCTCACGGCGAGTGTGACCGGTCAACAGAGGATGCTTACTCCTCCTAGGCACCTGATCCCACCTCTAGTGTGTCCAGGGGTCCCTGTTTGTCCAACTATCTATTTTGCATTGCTTATAGGATTTATGAGATTGATCACTATCCGTTTTCTTCACATTTCATCTACAGTGTGGAATTTTTCAAAACAAAAATCATAAATGTACTTCAGTACACTTCACACTATATGACGCCACACTATAAAAGTACGTCATGACGTACTTTGATAATATATATGTCTTATAATTTTATATATAAACAATGTAATGTGCATTACAGTAATCTTAATATTACGTTGTGACCTTGAAATCGCCCCGATGTGCACTGTCATTTACAATAAAGAAAGCCAATCGTGTGTAAATATCGACTCGACACAGGTGAAAGAGCGCAATATCTTATTTCGATCAAGGCATATTCTAAAAGATAACTGGGTACAACTTTAGGATTTTAATACGGAAGGTGGATGTTTTAACCCGTTTAGTTAAGATTTGGCAGTGATGTGGGAAGCCCCCAACATTGGAATCGAGATTAAGGAATTTGCTAAATTTTATAGGATATTGTACCTGTCCGGATCACTTTTTTGAAAAAATATATTCAAGATGATTTTGGATATATCGAACCCCCGGATCTCGAAGTTTTTTCGAGGTCCCTTGGACTTCGAGATAGTCCCGTGGGGATCCGGGTTAGAATAGGTCCTCGGTATCGACTAAATGGGATGGTCCTTCGGATGAGACTGCAAAAAACAATCTATCAATTCAACATCCCTCTCGAGAATATTTCACTCATATGAAGACGTCACTATTACCGGTGAAGGACTGCAAAATTTAGGCCTATGCTCGGCGCTTACAACTTTTGAGCAGGGGGTGATCTTCACCTGCTGCGACACGGGACCTCGGTTTTGCAGTCTCATCTGAAGGACCGCCCCCATTTAGTCGCCTCTTACGACAAGCAAGGGGTACTGAGGACCTATTCTAACCAGGAACCCCACGGGACCCTGAATTAGAATGACAGTTGCAACGTAGTCGTTTATAATTAAATATACTGGTTATCGAGGATACATTTCAAGTGTTTTGCCTTTAATATCATTGACAAGTTGCAATGCCCCCCCCCCCCCCCCCCCTTGTGGGGAACCGAGTTAGAATAGGTCCTCAGTAACTCTTGCCTGTCGTAAGGAGCGTCCAAATGGATTTGGGACGGTCCTTTGAATGAGACCGCAAATACAGTGTTACGCCAGATGTGGCACGATAAAGATCCCTCCCTGCTCAAAGACTGTTAGCACCGAGCATACGCCTAAATTTTGCAGCCCTTCACTGGCAATAGTGACGTCTCTATTTGAGTTAGAGATTTTTGAGCTGGACAACTAGCCGTCATACTTGCGTTCCAGTTGTGAACAATGCGCGAATGAATCTTGATAAATATAGTACGTGTGTGTTCAGACAAAAATGAAACTTTAATGTGAATATAAAACATTAAATTTTAAAAATACATGAGGGTATAAATTGTGACGTTTCACGTCGACCCGGCATACTTCATGAAGCACATTATTAGAGATGAAATCTATTTCTTTTAAAGATAGTTTCCACGCCATATACTATTCGTTGAAGAAAGGGTCAAGTATATAATCTGCTTGTACACGGTGTGTCAAAACTCGCACTACTATTTCAGCAAGATGCATGCAAAATGTAAATACATTTCTTTTCATTTTTCAAATACAAAAAAAGGATGGTATCTGGTTTTGAACTCGTTCTCTGGTTAATGCGTTTGTTCAACCTGAGCGATTCCCCAAGTACCATACTTTCACACACGGAGCATATCTGTACATGAAAGGTGAAGATAACGAACAGTGATCAATATCATAACTCCTATCAGCAATACAAAACAAAGAGTTGGGCAAACACCGATCCCTGGATATTCCAGAGGTTGGATCAGGTGCCTAGGAGGACTAAGCATCCCCTGTTGACCGGTTACACCCGACGTGAGCCCAGTATCTTCATCAGGTAAACGGAGTTATCCGTAGTCAAAATCAGTGTGCCAAAAACGGCTTTACAATCCGTATGAAACAATTCAGACAGTGTTTGACCCAATGATAGGTTGTATTGGTAAACTAAATCGTTATAACGACCATAGAATTTGCGAAATGCTGACTTTAAACGAGACTGTTGAAACCCCTGCACCATCAACTTGTTTGTAAATAGCCTGCCTCAATTCAAAAACTGACCATAGGCAAAACAAGCTCTTGGGTATCGAATCAGTTAAGAGATATAAATACCATATGCAGGGGATAATGGAATACTGCTACATAAATATGGGAAGTTGGCGATAGAGAATCTGAAATCATCCCGTTTTCCATACAGTTGAGTTGTTCGTTTGCCGTTAATATCTATTTCCAATACAATATCTAAGTACGAAGCAGAAGTGGACGACTCTGTGATGTTTTTTATTTCGAGTTCACAGGGATGTATCAAATCGACATATGAATGAAAATTATTATTTTATAAATACAAAGGTGAAGATAACGAATAGTGTTCAATATCATAACTCCTATAACCAATACGAAATAGATAGTTGGACAAACACGGACCCCTGGACACACCAGAGGTGGGATCAGGTGCCTAGGAGGATTAAACGTCAACTGTCGACCGGTCACACCCGCCGTGAGCCCTATATCTTGATCATGTAAACGTAGTTATCCGTAGTCAACATCAGTAGATAATACGTCGTCGATATATCTAAATGTAGAATTGAAGGCCACAGCAACATATTTTTTCAGCTCACGTAGATTAACGTTGGAATAAGTTCTGCTACATATGAATATAAAAACAAGTCAGCTAACAAAGGAGCACAATTCATGTTCATCGAAATCCAGCAGACTGTTGGTAGACCTGTTCACCAAAGACCACGAAGATGTTGTCAATGAGGAACTCTAGCATATTTTTCATTTCAACTTCAGACTTCTTGTGCGTGGAATCGGTGTGGTGTTTAGCAAAGTAATTGTTTGGATGACTGATCACTAGATATGAATATTTCCGTTTTCCATATTTGTTGAAGTAGCAGCTGTATATGGTGTCAAAAAGCTTAGTCTTTAAGGGCAGGTTTGATTGAACAACCCGAGTTACACGAGTTGCTAGAGTTGTAAATAAAATGTGTATTTCGTGACACTAGTGTTGAACACGGGTTGGAAAAGTTTACTCCTGACTTTAGTGGAAGCATCAAGTGTTCAGGATGGAGGAGAATGAAGAGAAATTGAGTTTGAAATTGAGTTTCAAATGTGAAATGTTACCTTTTGGGGAATGCAAGGCATATCACCGTGGAAAAAGATTCATAGAACTAAAGCTTGATTAACTGGTGTTTTGTTTTTAATAATTCATATAAATATTTGTAAACGTTGCTAGATGTATGATTTGATTTCGATATATTGTAGATAAAGTAAATATCTGAGGTGAATTGGTTTAATTTTGATGATGCTTATACTATTTTAGTACTGCATGTACAAGTATATTCCTGTAATAGGTATTAGCTCGGTATTAGCAGGGGATGCTTACTCCTCCTAGGCACCTGATCCCACCTCTGGTGTATCCAGGGGTCTGTGTTTGCCCAACTATCTATTTTGTATTACTTGTAGGAGTTATGAGATTGATCACTGTTCGTTATCTTCACCTTGCACCAAAATGAACTACCACATACATTGTAGTCATTGATGCAATTTTCATATCAAACGCCATTTTTCAAAACAAAACTAGAGCAACAGTTGCCGTTTTATTCATATTCAAGTAATTTAGCCTCTGCCCGTGCACAGGCATCACTCTAGAGCTACACGAGTCTTCCAATCAAACGTACCCTAATTTATCGTGAAAAATGTTGAATAGACATACATTTTGATGTTGATTTGAGAAAAGTTTCGCGATTTCAAATTTACTAAAAGTTCTTTAGAATTTTTAGAGTCCACGTTTGATTTACACCTTTTTAGCATATTTAGTCGTACAGTACGTTTGAAGTTTCTCCTTTACAGCTGTTAATATATTGGTGAAGAGCAAAGATAGGGGCTTAGTAGAACATTTACTGGATCCATCAATGTGTCTTTGTAAGGGTTTTTATGAAGTTTAGGAATCCTCTATAGGTACGGCATCTCATATTCATCTAACCCATTCACTGGGATATTAAATGTGTCCAAAACTGAAGTATGGTTTTGAGGAATTTCATCTTTTGAAAGAGTAGTTTTATGGAAAGCCAAAGGGTTCAATATTCTATCTTTGTAATTATGTATTTGTTGTTCCTAAATGCGCCATCGGTTCAATGTAAATAGAAAAATGTTAATCGTTATCTTGACATTTGTAGTGCATAACGGTATATTCGTCATTTGAATTGCGTAAGATGTAAATGGAATATATGTTTGTGTAGATGCGTAACAAGTGAATGCATTATTTATTTAATGTAAATTTGAAATTGGATCTTCGTCATCCGTAGTTGAGCATTTGCACATTGTAGTTTGTCAAGCCTATGCGAGTTGTGGTAAATGTGTTTTGGTAATCCGTCCGATGTTAGTTCGACATTCGCATTTGCGCAATTCAACATTTGTAAATTGTTGTACCATTATGACGACAGAGGGCGCGCGCTACATCGTATCTTTTGGGAAACAGACTATAGAATCATATAGGAGGACCAGTTAACACTCGGGACTACTTGGGTGTCTACAACACTCAACATTAACCGGTTGGCGCTAAAAGTCGTTGAAAATGTGCTGCTGAAGTAGTTTGATCAGAGACTTGATGTAGAACATTGTTGTAAGCATCAATATAGATGACTGGACTGATTTCTAAAACACGCAAAAACTATTCTGGTTGCAAAAAAGTGTAGGGGGGAGGGCTAAACCCCTCCCTAGCCCCCCCCCCCTCCCCCCCCCCCCCCCCCCGGTTCCGACGCGTATGGGTTTTATATTTTTAAACAAAGTGAATCAGTTATCATTTACCAGTGTTTTCATTAAATGACAGCCAACCTTGAATGTAACATATTTAAAGTTTTTATGTAATAGACCAGTCGGGCTATTTTTCCATAATTTTTACTAGGCCAGGCCATAAAACCAGTAGCCTGAGTCATGGCCTAGATTTGAATTTTACATTATTTCCGCAAGCACTTGTTTCGCATCTGATCACCCCCTTCTTTTTCTCTCCACAAGATAGCTAACTCAATTTCAGACACCCCAATTTCAAAACTCCTATAGTTTTGTTAAAAATGTATCATTAATCAACATTACTGGGGGTATTTTGATATAGTTTAATTTGAGATACTTTTCTCTTGTCAAAAAAATTGTTCCAGTTGTCCTCTGTCAAGCCTCTTTATTGTAAACCACTCATTTTGTCTGTTTAAAGTAGAGAAAGAAACATTATCTTTTTATTTCATAGTCTAGCTGTTAGAGGTTATTTATAAACCTTGTTGGCCACATATAGAGTCCTTGTACATATATGTAAATATACACTTCCTAGACTCTAAATATTTAGAGGATGTAGAAGTATTCTTGCACTTAATTTTTTACTCAAAGCAAACATGAGAATAGAGGGGAAACAGCTGAAAATCCCATGATACTGTTAATTACACTAAAAAAGAGTAACAATTTCATTTTTAGTGTAACAATTGCCCTGTTAGGGAATTGTGTCCAACCTTTTAAACAGTCGTAGTGATGAACCATCGGAATATTTTTTCATGATTGATTATCAGTATAATCGGACGCACTATAATTGATTAATAATCGATTAATTTCAAGTATTAAATTTGTTTATTATTGAATGAAGAATGAATTGGTGAAGAATTTGGGGTGATTTCTGAAATGCATTTTTGATGTATTTTTTATCATTGGATTCATTTATCAAATTAATACTTATGAATTAGTTACATTCACAGAAAATAAATCAAGAAAGCATGAGAATAAATTACTTTAAGTTATATTTTGATTAAAAAGTTTTAATAGATTATCTATAATCAGGGGCCATTTCGATTAGATAATTGAATTTTTCTATTAATCAGTACATCAACTCTACTTATGATAAACAGAAGGAATGAAACTCATAGTAAAAATATGGTATGAATTTGCTTATTAAAATATCTTCCTTGCACAAAATAAAATAATTTACCTCGGACTTCGAAAGGCCGGGAAAATAATAGCTCCGAGGGAATGTCACATAAACTGGTCCTCCAATATGATTCTATAGTCTGTTTCCCAAAAGATTCGATGTAGCGCGCGCCCTCTGTCGTCATAATGGTAAAACAACGAACAAATGTTGAAATGCAGTAAAGGAATGAGCAAATTCGAATATCGAACTATCATCGGACGGATTACCAAAAAAATTTACTGTAACTCGCAACTGCAATGTGCAAATGCTCAAATACGGATGACGAAGATTTAATTTCAAATTTACATTGAATAAATAATGCATTCACTTGTTACGCATCTACACAGACATTACATTCCTTTACATCTTACGCCATTCAAATAACGAATATACCGTTATGTACTTCAAATGTCAAGATAACGATTAACATTTTTCTATTTTACATTGAACCAATGACACATTTAGTAACAACAAATACATAATTACAAAGATAGAATATTGAACTTTTTGGCCCCCAATACAATTTGAGTACAAGTACGATTGACAAAAGTGGAATTATTGCCACGTTCGTTTGATATACAGTTGTAATAATGAACCTTACAAAAAAGACACTGTCATTACAAGCTTTGTCAGCTGGAACCAAAATATATTCCTCATGTAACCTATCTAATTCATTTATTCTTTCTGATATATGTTACGCACTTTTGTTTTAATTTACATTTCATTCTTTCTCGGGATCTACTTTATCACTCGTAGTTATTTGGTCATTGAGGTATTGAAAGTCGTGTTCGTATCTTAAATACCATTCGACAAGTGAACTACTTCTGGTAAGTTTCTCCGATGCCCGGTTCCGGCAACAAGTCTCCACGTGGCAACCCGTGCAGTCCGAGAAGATCTTTTTAAGACATCAGAGAGCCTCAATTGACTACTACTTCTCAGCATGCTGGAATCGGAGAAGAACCTTGAAACCCAGGTTCATTAGCAGAGGATTCATCGAAAACAGTTATTCTCCTTCAAGCTGGTGTCGTTATGGCTGAAACCAAGAAGCTACTTCTAAAGAAATTCGATGCACGAAATTCTTCTACCAGAGAAAACGTCCTTGAATTCAAGGTCGAGCACCACAGAGAAAGTTACAATTTCTCAGCTGATTTACAATCTGATTTCGAAAACGTTAACAAAGTAATTGACTATGCTGAATTAATGAATGCCAAAGAAGTATAAACAAAGCAGTTATTCGAGTTAAAGAACAGAAAACGCTTCTAAGAATTGCTGATAAATACGGTTGGGATGTGGCTAGAAAATGCAAGTACGATCTAATCACAGAAAATTCGGAAGAACATTGAAGACTCCGTGAAGCACAAGCCAGGGCGAAAAAGATTGATTGATTATATCTTGCTTAACGTCTCGCCCGAGACTTTTTCACTCATATGGAGACGTCCTGGGGTGGATCCAGGAATCGCAGTTGGAGGGAGCGCAATTTTTGAGGCAGGCGAGCCCCGGAAGCTCCTGGATTTCATGGGGCTTGAAATACGTCTCATATGAAGTCCTTTTTTACTATTTTTTTTTTTTTTTTTTTTTTTTTGGTCATTTTTAATAAGGTGAAATTAATAAAATGACGCAAATTTTAAGGGTTTTTGGGAAAAAATAAAGTTCTCCCAATAAATGTCATTTAATAAATGAAAATATTTGGTCATTTATTTCTCCGAAAGTGGAAGAAATTATTGCTTCTTTTATCGTTTACATATTTCTAAACAAGATGCCACGATTTATGTTAAATTTGAAAATTTTAGTGGGGGCGCGCGCCGGCTGCGCTCCCATTAAATCCGCCACTGAGTCGTCCGGGGGCAAAAAGGAAAAGGTTTCTGGTGATGAAATTAATTTTCAGGGACATTTTGAATTAGCCACATTTGGATATTTGTTTTCAAAGTAGTCCAGTCAACCTGTAGCAGAAAAATTGTGAAACCTTAAACTAATTGCAATAAAAAGTTTTGTGGTGGTTTTCTAACGTACCCGATGCAGTGTATATTGTATCAAAAATAGAAAAGTTTCTATCAAGTCATTTTTTTTAATTGGGATATAAATTATATAACTATTTGCTACAAAATAGAGAAATATAGGGGTACAAGTAGATGAGTGAATTCTAGTAAATTACATGAATAAATAAGTTTTCAAGATTGGTGGTCAATGAAATGAAATACATATGTACTAGGAAAAATAAAGCAAACGCATTCACGGACAATTATGCTGAGCTATGTTTGTTGTTGGGTGAGAGCCCTATTCAGTGTGCATTGATAACTTAGATACTATGATTAAGTGAACTGACGTCAGATTGGTGTTCTATTTGTTGCCATAGGGCCTTTTGTAAATGTCGCATTTCATATTGGAGGCTGGGGGCCTAAATATGTACCGTTTGTTGGTCTAACTAGGACCTTATGTGAATGTCGCATTTCATATTGGAGGCTGACAACGTAAATAAGTATCAACTTATATGCATACATAAATATAATTAACCTGGTTATATATATGGTTCTTGATTAACCTGTTTCTTTTGGTTGTTGATTAACCTGTTTCTTTTGGTTGTTGATTAACCTGTTTCTTTTGGTTGTTGATTAACCTGTTTCTTTTGGTTGTTGATTAACCTGTTTCTTTTGGTTCTTGATTAACCTGTTTCTTTTGGTTCTTGATTAACCTGTTTCTTTTGGTTCTTGATTAACCTGTTTCTTTTGGTTCTTGATTAAACTGTTTCTTTTGGTTCTTGATTAACCTGTTTCTTTTGGTTCTTGATTAAACTGTTTCTTTTGGTTCTTGATTAAACTGTTTCTTTTGGTTCTTGATTAAACTGTTCCTTTTGGTTCTTGATTAAACTGTTCCTTTTGGTTCTTGATTAAACTGTTTATTTTGGTTCTTGATTAAACTGTTTCTTTTGGTTCTTGATTAACCTGTTTCTTTTGGTTCTTGATTAAACTGTTCCTTTTGGTTCTTGATTAACCTGTTTCTTTTGGTTCTTGATTAACCTGTTTCTTTTGGTTCTTGATTAACCTGTTTCTTTTGGTTCTTGATTAACCTCTTTCTTTTGGTTCTTGATTAACCTCTTTCTTTTGGTTTTTGATTAACCTGTTTCACTCACGTTTGTCAGTTTTTATATTCCGTTTCCCAACCATCCTCATTGTTCATGAAAATGGGGGACATTGCTTGACTATCTAGAAATATTCCAGATCTTATCAACGCTTCAAAATCAACTTTGCGTAAATACAGAACTTATTTTTCTAAAGTTCAAAACTGGTGTTTTCTTCACAAATTGTCATTTCTTCCAGCAACGCCTGCAATAGTGTCTCCATCTCCATCTCCCATCTTGTTGAGAGTAATTCATCTCTTCCGGTTTTAAATCCCGTTTTCTATGCAGTACAATGGTATCGTGAGAAAAAAAATTGACTAATCCTTGTAGTGACAAAGTTGTAAAAATGCTTTTCGAGGGAGCTTCTCGTATTCTTGCTAAATCTTTGAACAAAAATGAACATATCACACCTAATAATTATACAAAAGGAGTCGTGATTGAAAAAAAAAACCTGTCTGATTTGTCTCATTTACATACTAGATTTCTGTTTGTCCTTGGGTATTAGGGACAGAGAGTTGTGTGACATTAAAACACCTGACATAAATCTTCTTACACGTGCAGAAATTCGGATTAGAAGATTGAAGACTGGTGTATACAGAAGGGACAATACTGCATTTAGCAAAATATTAATCATTGATGTGTCCTGTTCGATGGTTTAACACAGTTCTTAGAGCAACCGATGTGCCGAGTGTTTCAGATAATTTTATATGTAGGTCGTTAGTGATATTTCAAATCAAATAATTCTTCGAATTTCAAAAGTTAAGAAACCCATTTCTTTTACATGTGTGAGCCAACTAATTTTGAAGTGTTTGAAAGAGATGTGAGAAGATCCGTTGAAGTTTGGTGTTCATTCCCCCAAACAGGTGTTGCTTAGGATGCAACCAATTCGAATATCCCCGACAGTCTCCACAAGGATCATGGAATTTGGAAAAGTGAAACAGCAAAGGACGGTTACCGCAAAGACAGTATTGATAAGGTTCTTCCTGTGTCAAAAGAAATTGGGATTTGTAATTAAATTTTATTAATCGATTATTATTTTTCACTTCCCTTCAGACTTTTTTGTTTCGGATTTGGGGGGGGGGGGGGGGGGTGTGATAATAGAATATGAAATCTATGTTCTAAAAAGCGAAGCCAAACAGAACATCAATATTAATGTATTTCTTTTCCTTTTTCAAATGAAATAAAAAGGGTGGTATTTTCAGATTTTGGCATTGAACTTGTTCTCTCTGTTCGCGGTTGATGCACGGGTTTTGTTTTGGTTTCTGTGTGTGTGCGCGCGCGCGCGCGCGTGCGTGCGTGTGTGTGTGTGTGTGTGTGTGTGTGTGTGTGTGTGTGTGTGTGTTTCTACCTGAGCGACTCCGCCAGTATCATACTTTCACGCACAGAGTAGGGGTGTAGCTTCGTTAGGCTCAAGTAGGCACGTGCCTACAATTTTTTTTTAATTTTCAAAACACATTTCTGTCCATGAATGTTTGCAAAATATAATATATTCATTTATATTCCTAGTGTTTAAAATCGGATATATGATTATTCCGTCAGACCTTTTCTTTTTATAATATTTCTACATAATGGCTTTATATTTTTTCTAAATGTATGATAACCATGACTCACCCCACTTAACAGTTTAATATCTTTGAAAGGTTAACGTTGTACAATATTTAATGTCTGTTGCAATCATTTTGATGCTCAGAGTAGTGCAAATGAGTCCTAATATTTAAAAAAAATTCGGGGTGACCCCCCCGAACCCAACCCCCCGAACCCCTCCCGCACCTACCCCCTCGGCGCTTCGCGCATCGGTGAAACCCTTCAGTTTCATCTTTCGGGCCTAGGGGCCTATACATTGAAATAGTCCTAGCTACGCCCCTGCAGAGCGTATTTGTACATTTTAGATAGCACACTACACTAACGCTTATACTCTGTATGACACCACGTCACAAGATGGCGATTTAAATGTTTTATAAAATTATTTGTATCGATCGATTTGTTTGTTTATCATCGTAGATCAATGGTTTAAGCACCCGGCTGGTGAACCGCAGATCTCGAGTTCAAATCCCGCAGTCTTTTGTTCATACAACTGTATGTGTTGAAATAATTTTTTTCAAAATCATGTTTTATATAAATTTGTAAATCATGTTTTATATAAATTTGTATGTTTTTTGCCTTTTTTGGCATATATACTTGTATATCATCATATCTTTTATATTTAAATCAATTCGTACTGATTTGAGAAACTATTTCTGGGTGTATTGTCTCTAGGGATTTTTTTTTTCCAATTAAATTCTTCATTGTCCTTGAGTTATACAACTCATCGGAATACACCTAGTACATGTACACACACACACACATGGACAGTAGGTCTGCACAAAATAATGTAAATATCGATACCATTGTCAGATGTAGGGTAATGGTGAAATATAAACACGAATTATCTCTGTGTGTGTGTGTGCTAGTGAAGGGGTGTGGGTGTGTGTACATGCGAGTGGACGGTGGGTGTATGCAATATCATAGTATATACAATCCACAGGTGCTTGGGTTCAGGACCCCCCCCCCCCTCCAAATAAGCTACATGAGTTGATTTAATTATTTTTTTGTTGAAAATATTTCTAATACATGCCCCCTTTAGGGGTATGCACGACGTTGTCGGCATGTATTAGAAATATTTTCAACAAAAAAATAATTAAATCAACTCATGTAGCTTATTTGGAGGGGGAGGGGGTCCTGAACCCAACACTATCAAACTTCCCGTCTCCTGCTCAGTCAGCCATATTTGAAATACTGCGTCTGAAACTGTGACGTCACGGGTATTCTATTTATCTCGCTTCGGTTTCTTTCTATTAGGATATGGTACATGCGCGAGGGCTATCGAAAATTAGTCTATTTTTAAATGTATGCGCACACATCAGATTCCGAGAGAACACAAAATGTCGAGCCCGGCGGTATGAAATTAAGTCTGATCGTGCGAGAAAAATTTTATCTACGGTAATTTAAATTCGAATCAGTTGACTTCCGCTAGTTTTTTCAGTTCAAATCGTGATAAAGAATATATATTTGCAGAATTTTATTGCTCATTAATGGAATTTTGTTGAATAAAACGATAATTTTTTCATGGTTATAGAGGATACGTAGATTCTTTTGGTATTTTTTTTGTGGGGGTACACGTTCGTATTACAGGTTACACTTTGACTGAAAATCATAAGTCTGGCATAGAAAAATGACATAATGAAGTAATGTGCTGAATATTTTAACAACATGAGGAACAATACAAATTAATCTCATAAACACATTGCCCCCAGCCGCGCAGACGACACTGCAAAATTGTTAATACATGAAATATCACATATATGAACAAGATCCTTTATTGCTCAGAACTGCACTGCCAGCATTCACTGAGGAAGTAGGAGGGGGGGATATATATATATATATATTGTATAGTGTAATAAATTTTCTCTCCCTCTCTTATATCATTAGCTCACACATGTACATACTCAAATATATATATATATATATATATATATATATAGATCTATATAATATATAAAACAGAAATAGTACACATAAATTATTATATATAGACTATATAATATATATATATATATATATATATATATAGAAAATACTGCACTAAAACCAACATGCAACACTCAGAGATCAGTATATTAAATATGATATATGGTATAAAAAGTCAAATTAGTATATATACTCAATTGACTTTGATATTTCTAATATATATCTCTCTGTGTGTGTGTATAACATCAAAAGTTGATATAGTATACTCATTTGACTTTGATGTTCCCATTATTTTAAAGATATATATATATATATATCAAAAGTCAATTTAGTATACTCGATTGACTTTG